>NC_141366.1:14376583-14457608 GCF_963921425.1 Dryas octopetala | reverse complement strand
GGTACTTGATATGGGGTAGGGTCGGATGTTCCGATGGCCCAGGTGCCCGTACACACAATTAACGATTTGGAATGAAAAGATGTCCGTGGTAGGACTTTCATTGATTAAAGCGATAAGGTAGTGCGCGGGGCGGAAGCTCGGAAGGAGCTGGTGTCGGCGGCGCGGAAGCCTGGGTGGTGTGCGGGGCAGAAGCCTGAGTGGGTGCGCAGCGCGGAAGCCTGGGCTCGGGCCGGGGCTGGCGGTGGCACGGGTGAAAGCTCGGAGGGAGCTGGTGTCAGCAGCGCGGAAGCCTGGGTGGGTGCGCGGCGCGGAAGCCTGGGTGGTGAGCAGGGCGGAAGCTTGGGCTCGAGCCGGGGCTGGCGATGCGCGGGGGAAGCTCGGAGGGAGCTGGTGTCGGTGGCACGGAAGCCTGGGTGGGCGCGGCGCGAAAGCCTGAGTGGGTGCACGGCGCGAAAGCTCGGAGGGAGCTGGGTGTCGGCGACGCGGAAGCCTGGGTGGGCGCGCGGCGCGGAAGCTTGGGTAGTGCGCGGGGCGGAAGCCTGGGTTGGTGCGCGGCGCAGAAGCCTGGGTGGGCGCGGCGCGAAAGCCTGAGTGGGTGCACGGCGCGAAAGCTCGGAGGGAGCTGGTGTCGGCGACGCGGAAGCCTGGGTGGGCGCGCGGCGCGGAAGCTTGGGTAGTGCGCGGGGCGGAAGCCTGGGTTGGTGCGCGGCGCAGAAGCCTGGGTTGGCGCGGCGCGAAAGCCTGAGTGGGTGCACGGCGCGAAAGCTCGGGAGGGAGCTGGTGTCGGCGACGCGGAAGCCTGGGTGGGCGCGCGGCGCGGAAGCTTGGGTAGTGCGCGGGGCGGAAGCCTGGGTTGGTGCGCGGCGCAGAAGCCTGGGTAGTGCCCGGGGCGGAAGCCTGGGTAGTGCGCGGGGCGGAAGCTCGAGTGGGTGCGCGGCGCGGAAGCCTGAGTGGGTGCGCGGCGCGAAAGCTCGGAGGGGTGCGCGGCGCGAAAGCCTGAGCGGGTGCGCGGCTCGGAAGCCTGAGTGGGTGCTCGGCGCGGAAGCCTGGGTGGTGAGCAGGGCGGAAGCTTGGGCTCGAGCCGGGGCTGGCGATGCGCGGGGCGGAAGCTCGGAGGGAGCTCGGAAGCTCGGAAGCTCAGAAACTCGGAAGCTAGGAAGCTCGGAAGCTCGGAGGCTCGGAAGCTAGGAAGCTCGGAAGCTCGGAAGCTAGGAAGTTCGGAAGCTCGGAAGCTCGGAAGCTAGGAAGCTCGGAAGCTCGGAAGCTCGGAAGCTCGGAAGCTAGGAAGTTCGGAAGCTCGGAAGCTCGGAAGCTCGGAAGCTAGGAAGCTCGGAAGCTCGGAAGCTCGGAAGCTTGGAAGCTAGGAAGCTCGGAAGCTCGGAAGCTCGGAAGCTAGGAAGCTCAGAAGCTCGGGAGCTCGGAAGCTAGGAAGCTCGGAAGCTAGGAAGCTCGGAAGCTCGGAAGCTTGGAAGCTAGGAAGCTCGGAAGCTCGGAAGCTCGGAAGCTAGGAAGCTCGGAAGCTCGGGAGCTCGGAAGCTAGGAAGCTCGGAAGCTAGGAAGCTCGGAAGCTCGGAAGCTTGGAAGCTAGGAAGCTCGGAAGCCCGGGAGCTCGGAAGCTCGGAAGGTTTTTTGCACCTCAACTGAGGGTAGAGAATTCAATGGGGAAAAGTTGTAACGTTCCCACAGACGGCGCCAAACTGTTGATGCTAAAAAATGGTAGAGCAGTCAACGTCAAGTCGAACCACGTAGGCCCGTTGACCCACCACTGAGTGGATGACACGTCGAAGTGGGGCAGGAACGGGTAGCTGGGTCCGACTGGTGAGTAATGAGAGAGAATGATATCCAAGCATCCTGCACAGGTACACAAAAGTGAGCGGGAAGGGCACCGGTGTGGTGCCGGCCAAAGCTCCTCCGACGCTCAAGTCAGTGTTCAGAGAGATCTGAGAGCAGAGTGAGTGAATAGTATAATAATGATTTCAGTTGTCCTTTTGTGACAAGAAGGTACCTCTTTTATAGTACCTTTGGAAGAGTGTCAACCAATCCAGTGATGACACGTGTCCCTTGTGATGACTTGCACTGTAGGAGCGCCACGTGGCACCGGTCTCGAGGATCCGAGTGAATTGACACGGGCCGGGGGCCTGGGAGGCTTGAGCTTGGGAGGCCGGAGCCTAAGAGGCCGGGGCCCAGGGGGCCGGAGCCCATGAGGCCGGAGCCTAGGAGGTCATGGGCTAGGAGCCCAGGAAGGGCTTAGTCTTTTGGGTCTAGGCCCAAACAGCATGGTGTTAGGCCTTGTGTGACTTGTCGTTATGCCGAGATGATTAGTCATACGAACAAGAAGTATTTGCCACACAGGGTGGCAATGCAGTTTGGGATGGATCAAGACCTTCCTGGTGAATTTACGAGCTTGGATTTCACCGGCAATGTCCGGTTCTTTGTCCCACCAAGGTGCTTTGAGCCAGTGTAACGGAAAGGTACATGGATTGGTGGAAAGAATCTAAGATTACTCGTGCAGATGCAATCAAATATGTTGTCATGGTGGCAAAAAGAGAGATTATGGTGAAGTGTCGTGCCTCCATTGGACAGAGGAATATGCAGATGCATAAGGCATCATCAGCACAAGCTTTGACCAAGTCTAAACCTGAAAAGAACAGCTCCTATGTCAAGCCTGGAGTGCCAAGAAAATCCACTCAAGCTTTTACAAAGTCTAAACCCAAAAAGAACTCCTCCTTTGTTAAGCCTGTACAGAGACATCCCTCAGCAACTCCTGAATTTCCTAAGCAGGTTAAGAAAGATTCAGCCCCAGGTCATGGTGATGATGATTATGATGACCATATTCCACTTTTAGAACGTAAGAGACGCCTTGCATACAGGCCAGCTAGTCAGGATGAAAATGTGAAGAAACCAAAGTTGGCCACAAGAACTGAAGGGTTTCCTGCTAAGAAAAGAAATGCAGGTGATTTTGCGAAAAAACTTATGAAGGTCGGGAAAGAAGGATGGAAAAGTAGTGATATGGAAAATGTACAAACTGATGTTCCTTTCAACACGGAGCATGAACATAAAATGAGGGCCAATGTATCAGAAAATGATGCTGCGAAAGAAGGGAAGGATGCTGTGGATGATATTAAGAAACCAATGCCTGTGGGGCTTCTCAACAATCCAAAAGAGGTTGATGGCCGTATGGAGAATGGTGCAAGTAAAACTCATAGAGTTGGATTAGTATCGAGGGTTGAGAATCTGGAGAAACTTTTGGGGGTAAATCTTGAATGAGAAAAGAAATTAAGGGAGAAAACCCAAAAGAGAAGCAAAATCCAATGGCCAAGAGTATGCACTTTTGGGTAGCTTGATATCTGTCCATTTATGTCCACTTGGATGGTCTTTTGTTAAACCATTTGTAATTGTTCTATATCAGTAGTGAAACTTGTTGCAAGCTAGTGAAATTATGCTTCTGCCTAACTGGCTAACTGAAATCTGTTACAATTCTCATTCTTTGTCCAATTTAGAGCTTAAGCTTTGATGGTGAATCAGTGCAATTGATGATGGTGTTGAAATGTAATTGATGATGGTGTTGATGTGCGGTTAGGTTCGACAGCCACACTTTTGTGCACAAGGCCCAAATCAAGTTTTGCGCATGACTCAAATAAGATCCTTTTGAGCTAATATGATCTGTTTATTTCTTATTTCTTAACTGATTAATCACTAAACCACAGAATACCACCCTGACCAAAAAGAAAATCATAGAATACAATATTGTAAAATTTTCACTTTGGAGTGTAAGAGATTACAAAAGGGTATTAATCTAATCTTAATATAGCTCGAAGAAGGTTGATGAATGCACTTGTAAAATGCATTGGGTTCATTAATACAGTTTTTTCAAATGTCTATGTATGATGTATCTAGATGCAACTTTTAAGATTGCTCAAAAAATCCAATGGTCGAATTTGCCAATTATAGGAAGGTTGACTTGTGGCATTTAATATATATAGACATAGAAATATTGGAAAAGAAAAAAATAGAATAAAACCATTTATGACTGAAAAATGGAAAGAGGTAGTTTCTGGCTTTCTCCCAAGAAAATTGGAAAAGTTAACCAAACAAACTGAATGAATTACCACTCTGTCCCTCTATATTTAGCAAAATTGACCAAATCATATGGCCTGTCAGGTCTCAATGGTTTTGGGTAGGGTGATCATGCAAAAGGGCACATGTGAGGGATTGAGAGTTCTTGTTTCTTGAAGAGCCAGAAGGCATTCTGGTTTTTCAAGAGGCAAGGAATTTGATTAGCAAAGCAGATCAATACTTCCCTTTCTCCGTACAATTTCGCGGCTGGGGTGCGCTTGATTTTTTCTTGGGATTGAAGTGCACCAAACGTTTTTGGTGTCCTGTACCAAGTTTTTTTTCAAGATTTTTCATGCAAGATTTGGATGACAATTTGAAGGTGGCTGTGATTGGATTGAAGTTGTAGCGGGAAAGGAAGGATGAGTTGCTTTCAATGTTGCATGTCAGAAGAGAAAATTGCCAGGAAGTCACTGAAAAAGAGCATTAAGGAATACCATGACACCAAAACTCTGGCCTCATTTGCTAACATCTCCTTCAAAACTGGTAATAAATGACACACAAACATATATTGACCTTCCCTCCTTGTTATATTGTCATACAAGCATCATCACATGTATTATCATGATGGTAAACTGATCCCTTCTTTTGATGTTTGATGAAGACTTTATTGGAAATGTTCCAATTTGTGATCACAAATTGTCCATATTCTGAAAGTTGGCTGCAGATCCTGATATGAAACAGCTAGTTCAAACTGTTGGCCTCTAAAATTCAGAATTCTTACATTGATTGCTAATTGCAGATAGTAGCAGGCGAAAGTACATTGCTGAAGAGATAGCAAAGATCGGCAAAGGAAACATTTCTGCTCAGATTTTTACTTTCCGCGAACTATGTAATGCAACTAAAAACTTCCATCCTGACCATTTGCTAGGTGAAGGCGGTTTTGGGAGAGTTTACAAAGGGCAAATGGAAGGCTCAAACCAAGTATTATTTCCAACCATCTCTTCATTTCATCCCTTTTGTCATTCCCTCAAGTCTTTATAATTGAGTTGGAAATTCCCTTGCATAATTCATCATGTTCAGGTTGTGGCTGTTAAACAACTAGACAGGAATGGGTTCCAAGGGAACAGAGAATTTCTTGTAGAAGTTCTGATATTGAGTCTTCTTCACCATCAACACCTTGTCAATTTGGTCGGATATTGTGCTGATGGTGATCAGAGGATTTTGGTGTATGAGTACATGGCCAATGGGTCCCTAGAGGATCATCTACTTGGTATGCACCAATTTATTTCATTGAATTTGCATCATTCATTAAGTGCTTAAGAATGAAAATATTATCATCTACCCAAATGCAGTACATGATCATGCTTTTGCTTTATATGGCTTTTCTTTTTCCTTCTTTCTTATTGTAATTTTCATTTTCACAAGTTTGAATTTGGTTCCTCATCTTAGGTTTGCACTTTGCATGCTCTTAACTTGGTGTAGACTAGTTGTATCTTTGTCCAACCCAAGGCTGTAAGTATATATTGGTAACATTTTTATAACCGTGTTCTGATCACCAACAAAACTTTGCTCTTCAGATTTACCTCCAGGCAAAAATCCCTTGGATTGGGATACAAGGATGAAAATTGCTGCAGGGGCAGCAAAAGGACTGGAATACTTACATGAACAAGCCAATCCCCCTGTGATATACCGCGATTTCAAAGCATCAAACATACTATTGGACGAAAACTTCAATCCCAAGCTCTCTGATTTTGGACTGGCAAAGTTAGGTCCAACTGGGGATAAGACTCATGTTTCCACCAGGGTGATGGGGACCTATGGCTACTGTGCACCTGAATATGCACTCACAGGCCAGTTGACAACAAAATCGGATATTTACAGCTTCGGAGTTGTGTTCTTGGAGATAATCACAGGAAGGAGAGTTATAGACAATTCCAGACCAACTGAAGAGCAGAATTTGGTTACTTGGGTATGTTTAGAATTTTGTAATCTTCCAAGCTATAACAAGTTTTCTCTAACATGGAACTTCCCACTGATTCTTCACCAAATAATAGGTCCATTGGAATAACTAACCTTCTTTTTCCGAAAATTTGGAAAGCTAACCTGTTTTGGACTTACCAAGATGGGATATAAGAGTCCAGATCCTGTATCTCTATCTCAATCCACATCTGGACTTGATTGTGAGTATGGCACGACCTTGACATGACATATGTTCAATTAGTCATGCACATAACTACTTGTAATGCCAAAAAGGACAGTTCAAAAGTTCTGCAATTTTTGTTAGCCTAACAAACTTTCAATTCCACATTTTCCTCCAATAATAGTTGAAGCCTTAAAATTAAATTTTACTCCTTTTTTGCAGGCACAACCATTGTTTAAGGACAGAAGGAAATTTACATTAATGGCTGACCCTTTCCTAGAAGGGAATTACCCTATAAAGGGTCTTTACCAAGCTCTTGCAGTTGCAGCGATGTGTCTCCAAGAGGAAGCTGCTACAAGACCTCTCATCAGTGACGTCGTAACGGCTTTAGAATTCTTAGCTATAAACAACAATGAAGATGATAAGCTTGGTGATGATATTGGTGAGACTGATGGTGCAGGTGAGGAGGGTAAAGAGGGTACAGAATGACAAATCCCCAAAGGAGCCTATGAAATGTTACATGAAATCTATATCATATGATGTCGCTAGCTAGGCTGCTTTGTAAAAAAGACACCCCTTTACCATTGTTTTTTTTCTTTTGGGCAAATTCCCTTTACCATTGTTTTAAATATCAATTCCTTGCCCTTTTTGGTTGTAGCATGCTGACAATTTTGGGTGATTCTGCATGCATGTTGATTTATAAGTTGAACAAGGATTATACTGAAAGTGTCACAAAAGAATTTTTGTGAAGGATGAGGCACTTTAAGAAAGAATTGTAACTAAGCAGGCCCAAATGGCCCAAAAAAGAAGAACAAGCCCATCCTTGGAGCTAACTAAGTGCAAATGATGCTCTACACATGCTTGATAAGAAAATTCATAAACTTTAATGGGAAACATGTTCGTATGATCAAAATTAACTGGAGAATGCTAAGGGACAAAGTAGAGTGGCCAAAAATCTGAAATGGCAGAAACGTTTATTCTATAGGATTAACTATTAGCAATTATTGATTGATTAAAATATAATGACCAATAATGATTTAAAGTTTTGTTAAAGTTTCACCAACGACATTTGCTAAAGTTGTAAAAAGGAATTAAACAAGACCCGTTGACAATAGTACTAATTACTTCATCATTTATTGTGAAATGAAGAATATATATAACGAAGGAGTACTGTTATTTGAATTATTCTTCACTATAATATATTCATATAAATCTCATAACGTAGGTTCCATACTTATACTATATTAATTAAGATTGTCCAAACAAAAATACTAACTGCATCACATTTTATATAAGTAAACCCAATTTTATTAGAAATGTGATACACACAAACAGGGGCGGAGCCACAGCTAGGCCTGAAGTGGCCATGCCCCCCCACTTTTTTTCTAACTCCCTCTAATATATAACACATATTATATTATATTATCCATAAATTTTGTGATTAAGTTAGTAGTGGCCCCTCTTCACTTTGAGTTTTTAAATTTTGGCCCCCCAAAAAAATAAATATTGTACATCTAACCTTATTATTGTTCAAATAGATATAAATATGATACATCTAATATTACTATTCTCTTTCACCAAAAATAAAAAACATTCCTATCGTCCATTAGTTTTATATGATACTCTGGTCCAAGTTGCTGCGGTGCATCACAGGTAGACAGAATAGCATATCTGCAATAATTTACTCTTCTAAGCCTTAAATGGGAATTACCTTTTTATTTTTATATTTTAGTATTACAATTTGCAGACACAAATATTTGCCAGCCATATAATAATTTTTGGTCTTTTTGTATTTTTAATTTTTCCAAGTCAGAAAACCCCAGGGTTTAGTTTACCCTCTTTAGTCTTCACCTCCTTCATCCCTTTCCTCTCTCTCTCTCTCTCTTTGTCCGTCTCTCTCCTCATGGCCTTGTTCTGCTCGTCTGCTCCACACTCAGACCCACTAGTCCCATACCCCAAATAACCTCCCTGAACCACCTTATTTACAGTCTTGCCACCAAAGCTTACCAAGACGGCTTCTTCTTTAAGCCAGTGTTGGAGTAGTAAGCTGGGCAGAGCTGCTCTTGCTGACCTCATGGCTATGGGGTTCTCCTCCATCCAAACCAGCCATTTAAGACCTTCTTGCCCTTCTTATTTCTCTTTTTTCCATGCCTGTCCCCGCTCTTCCTCTTCTAGGTCCCTGTGGACTCTTCCCAGGTTACTTCAATCTTACTCAGACTGCACTGTTTCCATCATATTTTTTTTTTCGTTTTCTTGTAGTTTTTATACGTGGGTGGTTTTGATGTTCTATCATATCCATTTGCTTATTTCTTGGTTTTCTTTTTCTTTTTATTATTTGTAATTTAATATTAGGAAAGGGTTTTGGGTTTTTGGTTAAACAAAAATGACCCATGTTGTGAAGTTACATGAATGTTTTGTTTTGGGTTGTATCTACTTATCTTTCTTATGTTGGCTCTTGAGTCATGTAGACTTTGTTGGATATGGGGATACTTTGGTAAAAATGATGGGACTAATTTGATTTATCTCATATTTTCTTACTGTACTTGTTAGAACTTCTTGGAAAATGTATAATGTAGGAAGTGAGGAAACTTAAATGCACTTTTTGTTTTTGTGGGTTGGTGTTAGCTTTGGAATTTCTATGTTAAATTTCAATATATGTAACATATATAGTACAAATCCACAAGTATGGGAAAGTCAGGATATTTTTCAAGTTTTCTAATATATTTTGTGCTTCCTTTGCATACTTAGATGGCATGGAGAAATCGGTATACTATTTAATTATTATTTTTGGCTGTCTTTGATGATGGGATTGATAAAATGGCAGGCGAGAGGTCAGCGTGGTCCAGAATGCCAACAATACTTTGTCAAATAATAAGATGACCTCTTTGAACCCAGGTCCCTATAATTCTGAAGGAAAATCTAATGGCACTAAAAATGCCTGGCGTAACGAGGCTGGAATGATGAGAAAGAAGGTGGAAAATTCTGTTTATAAGTACTTCAGAGGTAAGATCAACTGTGGAGGAAATATAAAAACGAATACCCAAGAAACGCTTGAGGTTTTCCTAGATGTCAGTAAGTATGACAAGTTGGAAGCAAATTCAGAAGACTCACTTAGCAACAAATGTGATTATGGAAAGAGTGGAAAAGCAACCATACATGAGGCACTGGCTTTTCCTGAGATGCATTCAGATAAAGCAGTTGGTGAAGGAAATAATGTGGACAAGGTGAATGGTTATGCACATGATGCTCCAAGACAATTGGGCGTGCCCATCACACACAGATCAGGGAATGAATTCCAGTCTAATGGGTCATTGTTGGGTAAGACCTTAACAGTCAGAAAGGGGAATGACTCCAAACCAAATAGAGTTGAAGCTGCTGATGTGATTGAAGGGGATAAGTCCAATAGAAAATCTTCTGAAACTAAATCTGCTACAGCTGATAACTGTAAGCCTAATCCAGATATTCATAAGATGCTTACTAGCATATATGACAAAGTTCTTGTTGTCAACAATGTCTCTGTTGCAAAGAAAGTTGTTGGGATGCTTACAAATCAATACAGGCATTTTGTCCATGCCTGTGACACTGAGGTATGTGTACTTCGAATTAAGTTAACTTTGATTTTGGTTAATAGAAATGCACATATTTTTTGTTTAATTTCTTAATGCCCATTTGTAAATATATGTGTGACTATTTTTCGGGTACGTGAGGTTTTCTTATTTACTAGCTACTTTCTAATTTCTGATGATAGCTTTTACACAGGTGGCGAAGATAGATGTGAAGCAAGAAACACCTGTTGATCATGGAGAAATAATATGCTTCAGTATATATTCTGGACCAAGAGCGGATTTTGGAAATGGGAAGTCCTGTATCTGGGTAGATGTTCTTGATGGTGGTGGAAATGAACTTTTAACTGAATTTGCTCCATTTTTTGAAGACCCCTCCATCAAAAAGGTTGTTTTTCTTTTCCTTTAAGGTCCTATTGACTCACAAACACCTTTCAACAACATAATCATTGTTAGATAGTGGCAGTTTTAGGAAATGACTTCTTTCTTTTGCTTTATGACAATGACATTGCAATTCTTATGACAAGTTTGATTATATTGAGGATGTGGAGATTGGAACTGATAGTTTTAATAATGTTTGGACTACTGGGTTATGCTGAAGGTTGTGCTTAGCTAGTTTAAGAAGCCCACATTTTATTTCTGAAAATGTAGTTACCTTAATCAGATTTTCACACCAAACTCATAATACAATCATTGGTAAATCATTTTTCCTTTTCATGAGCTTATTCTTATACATTTTCCCCATTACTGTAGTCATTGATAGAAAATGTGGTTTGCACCAAGCTCACCCTACTCTCCCCTGGTACATGGCTCAATACCCTTTTGGTTGCAGCCTTTGTGAATATTTGATCTTTTTATCTTCATGACAGCTTCTGATTCTGACTGACCAAGTATCAAGTCCTTGAGTCTGTTGAACAATACTAATATTGTTAAAGAAAATAGTAGTCACCTTTCTTTTTCTCCTTTTAATAAGACTGGTCCAAGTGCCTTTATATTACTGACTGCTGTTGACTGTTTCTCTCTGTATATGTTTGAATGTGTGTACAAGGTGCATGCTTGATTGGGAAACAAAATAATGGCATTCACCTACCTTTCTGTAGGTTTGGCACAATTACAGCTTTGATAACCATGTAATAGAGAACTATGGGTTTAAGGTTTCTGGTTTTCATGCTGACACAATGCACATGGCTCGCTTGTGGGATTCATCAAGGAGGTTAAAGGGTGGTTATTCTCTTGAAGCGCTTACACATGACCCAAAGGTCATGTGTGGGGCGCAGCTGGATCATGGGAAAGATTTGATTGGTAAAATATCAATGAAAACAATATTCGGCAGGAAGAAAAAGAAAATGGATGGAACCGATGGGAAAGTGACCATCATTGCCCCTGTTGAAGTGTTACAAAAAGAAGAGAGAAAACCATGGATTTGTTATTCTGCCTTAGATGCAATAAGCACACTGAAGCTTTATGAGAGCATGAAAAAACAGCTATCCATTAGACAGTGGGAAATTGATGGAAATCCAGCACCTGGAAAATCCATGTTTGATTTCTATGAGAAATACTGGCGACCATTTGGTGAGCTTTTAGTTAAGATGGAAACTGAGGGCATGTTGGTTGATAGAGTATATTTATCTGAAATTGAGAAGTTGGCCAAAGCAGAACAAGAGGTTGCTGCTACCAGATTTCGCAAGTGGGCTTCTAGCCATTGCCCCGATGCCAAATATATGAACGTGGGAAGTGACGCACAACTACGCACGCTCTTGTTTGGTGGGACTGTGAACAGGTACATTTGGTATTCAATTAACACTGGTCATCAGTCACCACTATGCTATGCTATTCTTAAGAGTATGCAACATTTGGTTGGCATGGCTACATGTGCAGGGAACAGACTTAGTTGCAAAACTTTATTGGAGTTATTAGTTCATTTGAGATAAAAACAGCCCCACTATCATGGATAAGATTTATACGTTTAAATCTAAAACGTAATGTCCTTTTTAAAATAAATAAAAAATCTAAAACTAAAACTTGATGTAGAGAAGCAAGCTTTTACTGGATTTGATGGTTAGTATGATAGAAAATCAGCCCCCACTGTCCCACTGAGATGTATTAATAAAATGACGTCTATAGGAACTTTTTATATGATAACCAAAGAAAATTTAATTGCTGTCAAGTCTGTGGGTCATTTGGAACCCTCCACTGTCCTGCATTTGCATAGTAAGTTTAATTTTTACGCTGATCAAATACAGGGACCATATCAAGTAAAAATATTATTTCCTGATGCCTTTCCCCTAGCCTTATGGAGCCAAAGGAATCTGTATAAATTTGACTTGATTATTTCTTGTTTCAGGAAGGACCCTGATCAGGCTCTTCCAAATGAGAGGACTTTCAGAGTTCCCAACATTGATAAAGTGATTGAAGAAGGCAAGAATACAACCCCAAAATATCGCAATATCACTTTGTGTAGTTTTGGTGTCAATTTGCCAACTGAGATTTACACAGCAACTGGTTGGCCCTCAGTTAGTGGAGATGCATTGAAGATTTTAGCTGGAAAGGTCTCTTCAGGGTATGATTTTATGGATGATGTCCATGACTTGGAGTCCGTTGATGATGTTGGAGATGCTTGTGAGACAATCAGTGATGAATGTTCGGGGAAACAAGATAAGATGTCTGAAAATGTTAATACATCAGCTTATGGTACAGCTTTTACAGCATTTGAGTCAGAGGGGAAGGGGAAGGGGAAGGAAGCTTGCCTCGGCATTGCTGCTTTATGTCAAGTTTGCTCTATTGATTCTTTGATATCCAACTTCATCCTCCCATTGCAGGTGATTTATGCTGTTATATCATGCCGTTTATGCTTACTGATCATCATTTCATTCATTTGTATGTGTGTGTTTGTTTGTGAGCATTTGTGTGTACATTGATGTTTCAATGTATCAAGCTAGCTGCTCATTCTTGTGCTCTTGAACTTCAAATATATGTGGCAGTTTACATTGATATCGGTTTCTTTCTACCACAGAGCAGTAATATATCAGGCAAGAATGGGCGAATTCATTGTTCACTAAATATCAATACAGAAACTGGACGCTTATCTGCTAGGAGACCAAATTTGCAGGTTTAGTTTAATTCTTTCAACTGTTCATACAATCGTCTATTTAAATGAACATGACATCAATGTTTTATTCAAGACAATATTGGCTAATGATGATGAAATTTGATAATCAGTTTCCCTTGGTTACCTAATCATTTAATAAAACAAGACTTTGCTTCTAAACCAATTAAATCTCCAACTGTAATGGAGGCTTGGGAGGTATGCATGTTCATACTTTTCTTTTTCCTAGTTCAGAATCAGCCTGCTCTGGAAAAGGACCGGTATAAGATCCGTCAGGCATTTATAGCTGCACCTGGAAATTCTCTTATTGTTGCTGACTATGGACAGGTTAGTTGTATATTATATATTTAGTAGTTAGTACATGGTTTTAAGTATTAATCAATGTGTTGATGTGACAGCTGGAACTTAGAATTCTTGCTCATCTTTCGAACTGTAAGAGCATGTTGGATGCCTTCAAAGCTGGCGGAGATTTTCATTCAAGGACTGCAATGAACATGTACCAGCATATTCGTGAAGCCGTTGAGGAAAAGAAAGTGCTACTTGAGTGGGATCCTCAACCTGGTGAAGATAAACCCCCAGTTCCATTATTGAAGGTAAGATGTGTTTCTTTTTCTCAGTGTATGAGTAGCTTTAGATTTTACTCTGACCACTATCTTCTGATTCTAATATTTTACGTATTCAGGACACCTTTGCTTCTGAAAGAAGGAAAGCTAAAATGCTTAATTTTTCCATTGCATATGGGAAAACTCCAGTTGGGCTTTCCCGGGATTGGAAGGTACCCTTGCAGTGCTAAATTTAAAATTGTAAGGTACTCATATTCTTTTTTTTTTTCAATTTAAATGATCCACTAAGGTTTGGTGGTTCTCAGGTTTCTGTTCAGGATGCAGAGAAAACAGTTAAGCTCTGGTATAAAGAAAGGGAAGAAGTGAGCACTTGGCAAGAAGCACGTAAAAAAGAAGCTAAAGAAACTAGGTGTGTTCGCACATTGCTAGGACGAGCACGGTGGTTCCCCTCAATAGCTCGTGCTAGTCGTGCTCAAAGAGGTCATATTGAAAGGGCTGCTATTAATACCCCAGTGCAGGTTCTTGTAGTGCATTCTCCCCCCCCCCCCCCCCCCCCCCCCTTCCTCCTTTCTTCTGTTGTCATATGAGATTTTGACTAGTTGACTCCCACAGGGTAGTGCTGCTGACGTTGCCATGTGTGCCATGTTAGAAATTTCCAATAATGCACGTTTGAATGAGCTTGGGTGGAGGCTGCTTTTACAGGTCAAACTCCAATTTCTTTCCTTATTTAATTTCTGGTCAAATTTTTCCCTTATTTATTAAACTAGCTATAAACCTATGCCAAAGTGAGGAAACATAAATATAAATCTTAAAAGTAATCTAGAAAATGTACATATAATAATAAATGCTAAAAAATAAGATTTTAAAACATCCTGTAATTGTTTTTTTTATAAGAAAAATATATGAAAAACTGCTTCATGAAAGATAAAATTTTACTCTATGTTGTAATTTTTTTTTGGTTGGGGGAAGGGGGGAGACAGAGAGTAAACAGAGTGCAATAAATGGTTTAAAGGAGCAACAAAAGAAAAAAAATTAAGCAAGCTAATCGCAGCAGTTTGTGTAGCTCCCAATTGACTGTATTGTGGGAATAATTTAAATCAGTGAGGAAAGAAGAAGTAGCTTTCCAAAGAGTTTCTGGAAGACTGGAAATAACCTTTTTCTGGAAAGCAGGTTCATGATGAAGTGATCTTGGAAGGGCCATCAGAGTCAGCTGAGGTTGCAAAGGCCATAGTTGTTGAGTGCATGTCGAAGCCCTTCAGTGGCAAGAATATCCTTAATGTTGACCTTGCTGTTGATGCCAAGTGTGCACAAAACTGGTATGCTGCCAAGTAGATATAGTGCTCAATTACAAAATCGGGATTTTGGTTGAAGACCCTCTATGAGGCCACTTCTCACTTTATGCATTCCAGAGTCAATTTGCAACATTGCTCCAATTGCATTCAATCCTAAGAGGGGTTTTCCTGAGGAATCAGTTCTTATAGCCTGCTGATGTGAAATTTTCCATCATCTCTGATGATGTGTTTGTCGCATTATAGCCATGGATGTATTAGAAGAGGGTTTGATCTGCTGCTTTGGTGGTAACATGTGATTCTTAGACCATGGGGAAGGCTCATGGAAAAGCATGCCTTGTATATAGAATTTTCTAACTATTGAATCTCTTATGTTTTGAACTTTTGTTGAAGATCCAAGTATTCCACATTCTTCATGTACTTTCTGCGGTGAAACTAAGATGTATAGTTTTTTAATAGAATGAAGGTTCGGTATTGTGGCGCTTGTTCTGTTCTGTCTATACATTTTTTTTTTTTTTCGAATGTGATGGTAGAAAAGGATATTAATCTCGGATCTCAATATGAGGTGTGTGCAATGCACATGTAGGTACAAATGGCCACCAAGGTTAATTAGAAATCTAGTGGGAAAATATGCATCTATTCCCAACTTGAATAAGAAACCAAGTGGCTACAAATGTGATCTATTAGTGTCATGTGGCAGCACACATCAGTTTCCAACTTTATTGAATCTTTATCCTATTTCAATTCTCAACTTGCAATTCTCAACTTGCACGGTTGTTTGAAACTGAAATATGTCCATTGGCCATTAAGTTCAACTCGGGCTAACTATGGGATCTACAGACCAAATCATCCACTCAAAACGCAAGTTCAAATTTCAATACAAATTGGCGATTAAACTGGTAACTATTTGTCATGCTGTTGCGGATTGATTCCCCAGGTTGATGCCAGCTGCAGCAAAAGTTGATCAGGCATTGCTCCTTCCCAGTCCTCAGGTGGATCCATTGCTAAAGAAGCTTCATGCAAATTCAATACAAGCTCCTTCTTTACTTCAGTGGGGATGCCGAAAATGTCAGATCCATTGTCCATCACTATTTCAACCAACTGCAAAATGCAAAATGGTACTTAATGGCCAAACTCAAATGGCATCTCCATAGCCAAACACCAAAAGCAATAAAATTGAGAATATACTAATGTTATCGATGCTTATAAAGAATTAAGACGAGCAGTATTATCCCGCTCTGTGTAACAGAGAAACATAAAGGCTTTCCATTCCTCTTCAGAAATTATAAGAGAATTAATTGAGAACCAAAACTCTCATTACGCACTTGACATAAAAGGTGCTTTAGCAGTATCATCTGTAGTCTAACTGGAAAATACTAGTAAACTCACATACTTTAACAGAGATGTTTTTTAAGCTTGTATAAGAAACATGATAAAGAAAAACCTGATACCTGCTGAATCCAAGCCAAACAAATGTCAAACAAGTTTGGCTCTGGTAAAAATTGTCCAACAGCATTCAAGACCTCAGTTGCTGTCTCATTTGAAAGTTGGTCAATCACAGGACCTGATCTGTCCATTAGCTTAACGAGCAAGAGATCATCTCCTGTAGACAATACTTCCATATAGGCCGTATCCATATCACCCACTTGAAGGGCATCCATTGCATTAGTCCAAGAAGTCCAGATTGGATCCCGCCCCTGGCCCACATTATCATCTGCCATAGCCTCTGCGGTCAATTCAGGTATAGCTACTCTTGCTGCTCTAGATGTTCCATTGTCGTCGCCAGCCACACGAATTGCTTCCAAGGTAGCTTCATCTTTTGAAGCTTGCCAAACACTTCTTGCAGAAGGGCCCTCGCCAAGTCGAAAAGGTCCAGCCCCTTTATCCCATGCCCGCCTGCTGCTACCTTGATCACTCCCATTTTCTGATTTGGGTGACCTACCATCCATAGGACCACCGCCTAGAGCCTTCCTTGAGCCAATCTGCCCATTTCTGGAACCACCATATGTAGAAAAGTCCCACACCTCGGACACGTCAGATCTCCAAGGAGGTCCCCTTCCCCTCATGCTCGAAGCAATTCCATCAGTTTGGGCAAATCTTTCACCACCTCTTCCAAACTTGGCATTAGTGTAATCAGGAAAACCATTATACTTGGCTAAAGGCCTATTAGAAGATCCCTCAAACCCCATTGAAAAATTACCACCTCTCCTACCCGATGATATTGATAAATCCCGTGCCATGTCTTCAACAACTCTCTCAAGACCCCTTACTCTGTTCTCTAAAGTTACCATGCTATTATGAGATCCGCCCATGAAATCCTGCAATTTAAGAAAGGTATCACATCATTTTGCACATATATTAGTACCATTTCCTTAATGCAGAAATTAAAATACCTGCAGCATGCTCATCAGATGAGCTTGTTGTCTTTCCAACTGTAACAACTGCCTTTGGATAGCCAACCAATTTCCTTTGTTATTGGCGAAGGATCCTTCAGATTGACCATCAGTTTTTGAGAAACCAGCACGACTGCTGGATGACTCCCTTTGATTCATATCAGTCCTATCATCAACATCAACTGCTCTCATTCTCGAGTCTTTTCCGTTCACCCTTTCTTCTGGCCATTTATCCCGCACACGGTCATCATGATCTCGTTGTTTAGAATACAGACCAGCAATTCCTCTCTCTATGTTACGGTATTTACTATTGAAAGATCCATGAAAATCATCAGATTGGTTGTTTCCATTGCGGTTCAAAATTTCCTTTGAATCTGTACCATTTGGCTCTGATTCTACCTCATTATTTGAGTTCGAAGAATTGAGATGTCTACGGGGAACAACTACCTCTACAGAACCCCTTTTTTCAAGTTTCTGGAAGAATTCTGGGTTTAGCTCTTGGTCAGTTAAGACAGGTGGTTTCTTCTTCAAAAGTACAACGGCTTTATCTGGAATACTACTGCCTTTTGAGTTAGAAACAGAATCTGAAGTAGGGGAAGAACCATTAGGTGAACCCTTTGCTGCTTGCTCTGTTCTCTCACTAGGTTTTGACCTTTTTAGCTCATTCTTTTCTGACACCTCAGCTGATTCAGGATTTTCTTTATATGAAATGTTGTTACAACAAAATGATCCAGTGAGAGACAAAAGGATAAGAAAATTGAAGGAGCATATTAAAGAAGAAATTATTACTGATGTGCTTACCATGAGATAGAGCTTTCTCCTCATTTGACGCTTCATCTCCTTTCCCCGCAATCTTTTTCCAAAACTGCAATGCCTCTGTCATGCTATCTCTGACAGGTTTTATCTGTTAAACAAATCAAACATGATTTTTGGATGCTAGGCCAAGAGAAAAATATACTGACGATCCTCTTTTACAACATATTTCTTGCATATGGATATTGACTGATTGCAACAATTCAATTATTCTAGCAGATTGCTTTGTCCTAACAGACTAAAGTAAAAAATAAAGCCAAGGGTCTATCCGATATGCGAAACCCATACCCAATATCCAGATGAGGACAAACTATAGCAACTAAATCCAACATTTTTCTTTATAAAAGCGTGTATCTTTCAAACTCTCATATAGCCCTACCTGTCCCAGTAAACAACCAAAACAAAGTCCTAAAATAAAAGTTCATAAAAAAGAATGAATAATGTTAAGATTTTTTTTATGTGTAAAAAAAAATGACATACTGTTAAGCATTGAATCTCCTCTGTGTAATTGTGTACAGATGATGCATGCAAAGACACGCACCACAGTACTAGTAACAAAGCCGCAAGTTAAAAAAAAATCAATTATGCAATGTTATAATCAAGTGATATCCAAGAAATTATTGAAATCTAGTAATCATCAAACACAGACAATAAAGGAAAAAGTAACACACTTAAGAGAATATGCAAAAAAATACTACCTTGTCAAAACGGCAAGACTCGAGCACAGTCAGGGTGGAAGCAGCTCTATCTTTGATCAAGTTGCTTGAATGCAATGCTAATGCAATCAGCACATCAGCTGCTGCTTTACGTGTTGCCCAATCTGGACTTCCAAGGCAGTCATGAATACTTTGCAGTAAATTCTCCAAGCTTTGTGGCACAATGGCTCCAACCTGAAACAAGTCCATACCTCTTCAGATCAGTACAATCCAATTAAATCATCCTAAGAAGTATAGATCCATGTGTTCCTTTTATTCACCTACAGTCTCTAGGCAATCAGACAATGGAAAGTACTCACTATATCAAATGTAACACATTTTAAGTCAATACTTCAAAGTTAAAAGTTTCTCTCTTTTCTCTCTTTCCTTTCCTACAATTTCCCAGCAATCAAACATACGATAAGTCCCAACTTTACTACTTAATTCACAACAATGTACATGACCATATCAAGTCCAAGACTTCAATGTACATGAACACAATCTTATAATGCATTGAGCAAACCTGAGAAAGACTCGAAACCACTGGCAAGAGCGATGCCTTAGCCAAGAAGTTAGGATTGTTAAGCAACTTGCAGATCCTCGGACACAGCTTCTGAAAAGCCGAGACGGGTTTAGGGTTCGAAGCACAATCCACTATCTTAGCCATACACAACGCCGCACCAGATTGCACCCCTTTGTTCTGCTCCCCCATAGCCTCAAACAAAGGCTTCACGAACAAACCCACAACGGACCCAAGTCCCCCATTGTCATTTGCACTCTCTCCCTTCAAGTACTGTGCCGACAACGCGCCAATGGCGTCGCGACACGCGTCCCTGACACCGGAATCGGCGTCCTTGAGCCTCTTGACGATGTGGGCAATGATTTTGGTCAAGTGGGTCGACGTGAAATCGGAGTGGGAGGCAGAGACCAATGCGAGTAAGCGTAAAGACTCTTTCTTTACAGCGGGTTTGGGGTCGGCTGAGGCTTCGTAGAGGCAATTGAGGAGCATAGGAAGGCCCTCGGGCGCGAGGGTTTGGATGATCTTCTCGAGATCTTCGACGGCGATTTGGTAAGTGTCTCGGTCTGAGAGCTTGGAGAGGGAGGTGAGGATTCGCTGCTTGAGCTCCACCATAGCCAGGTGGGATGAGAGGGAAGAAGAAGAAGACTTTGAAGCAGAGGTTGGTTGCTGTTGTGGTTGGGTTGGGGAGGCTGATGAGTTTGGGGGTTTTGTGGGTTTTGAGGTTCTGGGTCCTTGAAAACTCATTCTGCTAATGTAAAATGGAAATGGGTCACTCCTCTGGTTCAGAGATTCAAAGATTTAAGCTTTCAGGCTTCACCTAGAGAGATACAGACAATGCTCTTGCAATGGAGGAAGAGAGAGAAAAAGAGAGATGGTCAGGTGGGGGTGGAGTGAGAGCCAAGGCTGGTAACCAAGTGAAAGCAAAATCAGAGCTGCAGTGAAAAATGAAAAATGAAAATGAGGGAGATCTGGGAGTGAGTGAACAAAAATATCAAAGTGACCAATGGTATTCTTTTACAATATTGATTGGATTTGGCTTAATCCATGATTTGATTTTTTCTGGAAAATTTCATTTTCCTTTTTCCAAAACGGAAAAGAAAACTCTCGACTACAACATAATCCTAAAGGATTCAAGTTGATCGTCGAGGTAGCCTCCCTAGAGAGAGTCTAGGGAGGGAGTGAAACTAAATAGTTGTAATTTGTAAAGTCTTTCGAGGGACTTGAATTAGCACACTATTTACTTCAAAATTTGTTTCTCCAAAATAAATGCTTAAAACTAATGTCGTTTTGGAAAATTTCAGTTATATTTTTTAATACAATTCATTTTTGAAATATAGTTTGAATATTTTTTAGAATTATAAATTGTGTATTATTATAAATATCAAGACATTAAAAGTGATCTTTTGTTTTTACAACTAAAATAATTTTTAAGAAAATGGTGAATAATTTAAAAAACTTAAAAGACAGTAAAAATGAAGAGAACTACTTTTTACTAACATTATTCTTTAAGATCACATTTTTATAGTTAAACATCCTATTACAATTTTAAGAACTTAAAAGTTGAAACACTATCTTGAAATTATTATTATTTTTTCTTTTTTTTGAGTTGGTCAGAGAGATATTCGAATTTAGATGTATTGTGGATAATTCTACAACTCTTTCAACTGAGCTATCCAACAACTACACCTTGAAATTAAATTTAAATGTGTTTAGTTATATTGTTTTTCTTTATATTATATGGTTTTTGAATTTTGAAGACTGTTTGTGGGTTAAGGTGGGTTTCAGGTTTAAAGTGACCAGTAACTTTAATCGGGTCATATATTATATTATATGGTTATGATGTTCGAGTTTAATCTGGGATTTGTTTGGAGGAGTCAATCATCAATATTTTATGGAGTTGTGGAAGACCAGTAACCTGAGGACTATAGGCAGTGTGAGGGCCACCATGAATAATGATATAATACAGCAACATGGTGATTGGACACTGATTTGAAAAACAAGCATGGTGGGTGTGTGTTTGTTATAAACTTATAATTGATTTTTGCATTAGAGGGAAAGTTGGTGACTTTTTTTTTTTTTTAATCTGGGAAAGTTGGTGATTTGGTTGTGGAAAAAAAAATCATTATATCTAAAGACCAAAGTTTCAAGTATATATTCTTTTCAGAATTGACTCTATATCTAGAAATGAAATTCACCTGTTTAATGTTTATCCATGTGCTGTAAAACCAGCGTACCATGCTGTATTCCACTTTCTCCTTCTTCTTTTTTTCCCCAAAAAAGGAATCAGTTGTAAATATATGGAGTGGGTTTCTGGTTGGATTAGGCATTATCCAAAAAGAGTTTAATTTTGTAGCACATAATTTGATTAAAATCTTGTGTTATCTAACCAATGGAGATGATTTTCTTACAAATGACAAACTCAAAAACCATAGGAATATAGCGAATTAGTGTTAAGTATAAAAGCTAAATTGTGTTAATGTTGTGCATAATCATATTCATGATGCAACTCATGGTTCATGTTAGTGTTTGTAAAAATCTATGAACTTGTAGTTCTATTAAATTAAGCCAGTTTGGTATTGCTGTGTGAAAAAACAGCTGTGAAGTAAAGTCAGCTGTAAAGTAAAGCAGCTGAGTGTTTGGTAAAATATGTTTTCAAAAGTGTTGTGAGTGCAAAAAACAGTATCAAAGTATTTGGTAAATGTTAATGTAAAACAGTTGTGACTGTGAATAATTACTAAAATAGACATGATGCTAAAAGTGTCTTTCACTTATTTGTTTGGTAAAAATAACATGTGTTTTATTTGTTTTTTAAATTTTTGGCTACAAAGTTTTATTAGCATTAATTTTTCTAAGAACAACATTATTAAATAAGTATGTCTATTATTTTTTTAGGTATGTTATAATTTTAATCGTGCAAATAAAATATTATAATTAATTATCAAAATATAAAATATAACTAACAATAGACATATTTTTTAATTTAAAATAAACAAATTAAAAATATAGAAATCAATGAGGATATTATGGGTAAAATAAAATATTCATTGTTGCTGTGATTCACTGCAGCTTTCAAAAACACCTAGAAACCTGCTTTCTGTTTTTGTTGTGGGGAGTTGAGAATTGTGGGAAAAAGCAGTTTTTAATTTTTTTACCAAACACCAAAACTGTTGTAGGTGATTGAGAATTGTCATCCACAACAGCTTTTGGGTCTTCCACCGCAATCCCAAACGGGGCCTAAGAATATTTATTCCTACATTCGAAGAAGTCGTGAGTTGTTTTTCTTTTCCTAATAATGTTTGATAAGAAAAAGACTCGTGGGTTGTTTTTCTTAAGAATACTTGGGCCTAAAAAAACTCTAATATGAACCTCTAAGGTAGGGATGGCAAAATTCCCCGCCCCCGAAAATCCCCGTGGGGACCCGCCCCGATTAAGCGGGTATGATAATACCATCCCCATCCCCGCCCCGCCCCGCCCCGTATACCCGTTTAATAAAAATATTATATTACATAATTATATTTTAATTTATTTTCTTAATTTTTATTGCATATCTTTAAAATTTAATAGTGTTCTCTTTATGATTTAGTATTATTGTAATATAATATGATGAATTTTAATGTATTTCATCTATTATATTATATATTTATATTAATTTGATATGTTATTAATAAAAAAAATTATTTTTTTGAAAATAATAGGGGCCCCGAATACCCCCGATGGGGACCCGATTACCCGGCGGGGCGGGTATGGTATTGGCAAACCCGCCCCGAACCCGGCCCGTTGCCATCCCTACTCTAAGGTCTTAAATTAAAGACCTTTCTTTTGTTCTGGTTCTTTTGGGTCTAGTCATGGGCCCCTAGGCCATAGTATGGGTCAGCCTTGGCTATGGAGTCCACCATCCTAGATAATATATAGTTGGGTTGGGCTCTCAATTCTGAAAATGTAATGGACCACTGTTAATTTCAGTTCTAGCCATGCTAATGTTACCTTTGATTCTATGACTGAATGGTTGGCTAATGATACATCAAACAGTCAAACTCTACATCGATCATTATTTAGTTCTGATATGACAAAAATTTAAAAGGAACTGCAACGATATCATTATCACCGTTAGATAATAATTGTATAGAATACAACAAAGACTGTCTCATGCTCAAGATCAGTTGGCAGCTCTGCATGTGTTTGAAGTTACTGCAATGCAACTATGCAAGTTACAATAAAATCAGAAAAGTAGGACGTGGGAGAGACAACATAAATGGGTAGAAACTAGAAAGTGATGTTTATTTCTTGGAAGGTAGAAACTAGAAAGAGATGTTTAATTATTATGTTAACCTTAACATTTAAATTTAATATTAAGCTCTGTCTCTTTAGGAATATGACAAGCACTGCTTACCTTCCAATCAAACCAAACGCTCCATTCGCGGTAAGAAAAAAATAATAATTGCTTTTGAAAAATATCCCACTGTTCATACCAATGATTTTTGTCAGATTCACTGGCTGGGATTTGCGTTGACTGTCTGACACGCTTCAAATAAGAACAGAAAAGTGCGTTGAAGTGAGATTCGATATGTTTCTTGAAGATGACATTATGATTCATATGTTCAGTGCAACTCCAAGAAACTCTTAAGCTTCTCACTTTCAGAAGTTTCTCTTTCATGGGTCTAGTAATGATTTCACATTGATTCTTTGTTGGGTTCGGATTTACTCTCAGCTTAATTTCACTCGCTTGCTTGTGGGTACGTTTTTAATCTCAGTATTCTTATGATCTGATCAGTGTTTGTGTTTACTTGATTGTGGATTACTCTGTACTCAGTGCATAGGCAGTTTGTGAGACTTGACTGTTCATCATGCCTTAAGATCTGTGCATTTGGATTATTGGGTTTATTTTGAGTCAGAATTAGTGGGCTTTGATCGATCTTAATGTCATTTTATTGATGCTAGTTAAGGAAAGAAGTGATCTTTATTGCTGGGTCATTCATAGTGAGGAATAGACAATACATATGAATTTCCATTTTGCCTGGTTGTGAGTTTCTCCATTTTAGAAGAACCACGGTTCACATTTTGCCTGGAAGCTTTTGCCTTGTCCTCTTGGATTGAGCTTGGAAGTATGTTTTGAATCTTTTGATGCAATCAAAAACTAAATCAAAAAGAGGGAGGGGAGATTGACTGCCTAATGATCAATTCTGTAATATTGATTTTGTGCATTTATAGAATTTCATTTCAAAGACCTTTTATAAGAGAGATTGTAGACCACATGTTTTGTTGATTTCTGTGGTGTTTGAGGTAAGGAGGTTGAAAGAGGTTTAATTTGAATCTCTCTCTTTGCCAACTGATACTAACAAAGATTTTTGCCAAAACTTGTTGATTTCCTGCTCTATGAGATGAACTAATGGCTAGAATATACCTTTTCATTTTGAACCACACAATATCCTGCCTTATCCACTCATGGTAGCCAATATCCTTTCCTAATTTACCTTCTGCATTTTCTTGGTGAGTACATGACCATCTGCTAACATGACATGTATGTATGTGTTACCATGAATTTTGCAGTTGAATAAGGTTTTAAAATATCTGTAGATTTCTATTTCTAAGACCGACCATAAATTTATTGAGAAAACACTACTTACAGTCTGAATTTTAAACTACATTACTGTTGAAATACACCATTCATACCCAAAAGCATTGGCTGATGCTGTTGCAGGGAAGGCTCTTGAACTGAGTTGGTTGTAAGTTGTAACATCTCTCTCAACAAGATTGTGGTCACTAAGAATTTTCCTGTGAGTCTGCTTGGACCTTTGATTGAGACTAGAAAAAACATGGTTCAGCCATTGGAAGCTATAAAGGGTGGTGGAGGATCCATCAAGGTAGGGACCACTGGGACTGTTAGTTCTCTAATGACAAGAGAATTAGAGTCCATCAAAGTTGCACCTCCTATGCCTGCATCTTCCAGAACGAAACATCAAACAGCTTCTGTTTCTGTTCCCTGTGGTGCTACTACTCCCAAAAAACTACAACCAAGAAAATCATGTGATGAAGCTAGCAGCAGCACTGGGGGCAGCAACTACATTAACCAGAGAAACCCTGAGATTTCACAGAAAACAAAAAACCATTCTAAAAATAATAGTCAAATCCCGATGCTCGGCTGTGATGATATTAGTCTTGATAGAACTCCTAGCAGGCAGAAAACTAACAAGAAAGGACATAGCATTGTTGAAGTTGTGGACATAAAGTGTGGGAGCTCAGATAGAGCATGGGCTGTCCCTATAACAAGTCGACTGAAGAAGCTGGGATTCTCAAAGCTCTCTGAGACTGAGAGCATTGTCTAACCTGGCAATTTCTTCACATCAGATCTTAGATTCCTGTAACTGTATACAGAAAACCCAACTGGTCGATTGTTCTCTGAAACTTCCACCACAGAACATAAGCTTGGTAGGAGCCTGGTGCCTCTCTTTTTCTTCTTTTGTGTTTTTATCACTGATTCAAAAGTGGGTCTCAAATGACTACTAGAGCAAACCAAGTCTGTAAGATGGGACTGAGGCTTATGCGAGCTGCATCGGCTGCTTAATTCGAGCTTGCTGAAGTACTCGATTTCTTTCATTATGAGGGATCCGACAGTGCCTCTGGTGCCTATTTCTACAGGAGCATATGCAGCCATTTCTGCAGCATTTCTTGTGGCAATGTTGCTGGATTTATACATGTTTTGCTCTGTTGGAGTGGAGGGGGCGGCTTGTGGATGAAGAGAGGTGGTTTTGGGTGCAGTCTTGGTGGGGAAATTGCTTTGCATTTGGGGCATTTGGTGTTCAGCCTTGGTATTTCACAAGGATTCTTTACCTTATGTTCTTTATCTAAATTCTAAAGTGAACAGAATTTGTTGGATTGGGTGGTGATATAGACTTATAGTCACCTTATTCATGTGCTTGCAGTTAAAAAATTTAACTCACTTAGCAACTTTTAACAACTTGGGTCTCATTTACTGATTTAAATGCAGTTTTTCATACTTGGATCATGACATGGATTTATTATGACCGTCCGATCTTGCAGAACAATTTAGTTGATATGTTATGTTGTCTTACTAGTCAATCAGTAACTGTGACAATGTATGTGGACATCAAAGAGATGAAAAGGAAAAATGGGTTATTTTATTTGCTTTTTAAGTAAGTTGGTATTTTCTTTTCATGTCTTGAATGGCAAGAGAAAATAAAAGAATGGTATTTGTTTTGGTGAAGCAACTTGAGTGTTTTTTAGGTGTGGGGATACTGGGTTCAAATTGCTTTTGCTGGTCCAATCCCATTTTTCTATTTACATCACCTTTGAAGGGGTCATGGGAAAGATATGATGGAATTTCTTTATGCACACCATGTGAATTCCTTTTTCCACTCATCTGTGAAGGGCATTCATTTTCTCAGTTCTTGTTAAAGCAAGAGTAAAGGAAAATAAATTACTAGCAGAGTTTGGTATGCCATGTTGAATTGTATAATTAAGGTGGCCGGTGAGTTAATTTATGTTTGTATTGTTATAATAACTCAGAAAAACAGATATAAAAAGGCTGGAAGGCAAAGACCTTTTTTCTGCAGAACAATTAAGAACCTCTGTGTCATGAGCAGAGCAAGATGGGTCACTATGAGGTGGCTGAGGCAACATAATTCATTTCCATTTACTACATTTTCTCAGTGGTTTTTTTCTTGGTCAAGCTCATCACAATTAATGTTTTTAATTTTATCGAACAGTTTTGTTTCTTGCAGTCTAATCGTGTTAATGGCACTTATGTCCCTGGTCTCCAACCTCTTTGAAGACTGCATTGATCTAATTTGTTTTCTAGGGTACAATCAAGCATGGACAAACTAGGCTGTAAGATTTGTCACTCAAAATATATTAACACTACGATTTGTCATTTTATAAAAAAATTAACAATTAATTAATTTATCTTGTCAGTTTTACAACTCTTGCATAATGTTCTCTTGGCAAACGATTTCAGATATTGTGTTAGATTATGATGTTCGGGTGTTCATCATTTGATACGGTAAACTAGTAATACATAATGAGCACGTCATGTACATGTTAAAGTCACTTTTATGAGAATGTGGAGTGTTGTTCTACATTAGAAAACTATAACCTTGCATAGTAACTTATAAGGGTTTAGACTACTCCTCTCATTATCAATTGGTTTTAAGATAGATGCCTAAATTTCTTCAACTTTGCTCATATTTAAAGCCTCACAAACATTGTTTAGTGCTGCAAAATATTATGAAATGATTTCAATGTGTATGAATAAGTCCTGGAAGCATCATGTGCATATCATCAAATGCTATGGGCATGAAATCGCAAGTCATGGCAGGTCATCAGCATATTGAAGGCCCTTTGCCCACCTATAATTGCAGCAAAAAAAACATTATTTTGTGCTCCAAAATATTGAGAAATAATATCAATGAGCACCAATGAGTAATGAGGAGCACATGCAGGTAATGAGAATATAATTGCAAGTCATGAACCCGATAAAGTTTCATTGCTCACATTTTGAAGCTTAAAAACACTATTTAGTGCTCCAAAATATTGAGAAATGATAACAAGGTGCTTGAATGAGTGGTGAAGGCTTCATGTGCATATCATAACATGTCATGACATGACAAAAAGTCGAGATTTTATTCAATGTTATGACAGGAATTATGACTTGATCTAAGAAGAAAATTGGCAAAAATTATGATTTGATCAAATACAATTATCTCACGTCCCGAACAATGTAACATTGATTATAATAAGTGGGAATATCTAATAATATTATGCTCCTTTGCTCAATTTGATGGCCCACAAAAATTTG
Organism: Dryas octopetala; assembly: GCF_963921425.1. NCBI lineage: Eukaryota > Viridiplantae > Streptophyta > Magnoliopsida > Rosales > Rosaceae > Dryas > Dryas octopetala. Next base: position 14,429,658 of record NC_141366.1, on the reverse strand, counting down.
ATGGCGCTGTTTGAGATAATACCACTTTAATAAAATCAACAAATTTTCTAGCGATTGACTAGATAGTATTTAAAATCAACGGCTAGGATCGCTCCTACATGAAAAATGTGGAAGACCATGGCACATGTTATTATACTCCATTCAGACATGAGTGGATAGAGCCACAGGGGAGTGATCGAGCTGAGGAGCTTCAGAGTTACTGAAACCCAGCAATGGCTTCAATTCCATGTACCACTGCTGCTACCCACTTTTGCTTCACCTCCAAGTCCTTCACTTCTTCAACTTCTTCAGCCAAGTTCAATTCCCCGTTTCTGGGTATCCGAAATAGGCTCGGGTGGGTCAGACCCTTTGGTCTTGGACCCTCCAATGGCTCCAGAGCCAAGTGCTGGTTCAAATTTGGTAAAAATGGTGTAGATGCTGAAGGTGCTGGCATTTATGGAAGCCAATCTCGTGATGATTATGATAGAGATGATGTTGAACAGGTTCTTTACTCTCTCTCTCTCTCTCTCTCTCTCTCTAGATAGATGCAATTATATCTGTGTTTGTATGTGGGTGAGTGGCTATTAGTGATTGCAATTGTTTCATGTGAGCATTAGATTGGTAATTACAATCATATGTTCCTACCCAAATTAAATTGGAAATAAGTTTTTGTTATAGATGTGTCTTCAGTCTTCACTGTCTTGGAGACATTATCTTTTAATAATAAAAGAAAGGAGTATAAAGGGAGAGCTAGAACAATACAAGTCAAAGGAAGGAAAAAAATTCAGAAATTTATTGATTAAAAAGACTTGGTTGTAATAAGTAAGAAGATTTTTGCTCAACTAGTGTTTTAACATACATTCTCACTTTTATGTATAATATAGATTAAAACTTCATGCATATGATTGATTTATCCACCTCGGTGAGACACAGCTTCTTAACAACTTAATATGACTCAATAGAGATATGTATAAAGGAAAAAGGTCTTGCCACAACTTGTTTCAGTGACAACAGTACTTTTCTGGGTGTTATAAAAGGCACAATTAGGTCTGTGCTGTGTGTTTTTATATGTGGAATGAGAAAACACAAGTTATCTTTTTTCATAATTTTGAGTTCTGGTTGTCTGCCAAAAGAGAATTTGTACAAATGTATGAAGAAAATACTTATCAAGACAGTAACCTTGTTTTTCTGGCATATAAGGAAAAGCTTGCTCATGTGTCTTTAAACTTGGTGCTAACATCTATTGGAAGCATAAACATGACTTTTTCAGAAATCTCAGGTTTTAATTCCCTATGAAACCTGTAACATGTTGGATTTGGACAACATTAACACTTACCCTGCATATAGATATAGAAGCATCATTCTATATGTTAGCACAAAGTTATACAGCTTTGCCCTGCATATATGCAGCTATTGGACTGCTTTGTAGTACTTCAAATAAGAAGGTCCTCCTACTCTTTTTGTGTTCGAACTGCAGGAGAAGGCTTTGTCATGGTCATGTTGATGAAGCTTTGTAGTAATATTTTGGTTGTTAACTTTGTTTATTTATGTTTTTCAAAGCAATTAAATCTAAACGGCCAAGAGAGAAGAGAGCAATATGCAAAGGGTTTGTTTTATAGTCTTATAAGTGACTTTTGCAACCAGAAACATGAATTTGTTGCATGTAGTCAAAGATCTCAAATATGACAACAATGAAATTTTTTTGCCTTTGATTACAGTATTTCAACTACATGGGCATGCTTGCTGTTGAGGGCACATATGATAAGATGAATGATCTTCTAAGCCAAAATATCCACCCAGTAGACATTTTATTGTTGATGGCTGCCTCTGAAGGTGACCAGCCAAAAATTGAAGAACTTTTAAGAGCCGGAGCCAGTTACTCTGTCAAAGACGCTGATGGGCGAACAGCTCTTGATAGGGCTGCAAGTGATGAAATTAAAGACTTCATTCTTGGTTTTTCAACTCAAAAAGCATGATTGGATAATATTTTCAGCCTTTTGTTTTTCTTTGATGGCTTTCCAATCCTGTAATTTTTTTCAATAGCTGACTTTACTGCATCAATGGCTAGAGGCTTTGTCAATTACTTTATACATTACTTTACTTATTTGTTCCTTTCTGGTTTTCTCTTTACAATTTTGAGGCTACAGGGTATCTAATTTGAAAAAGAATATATTAATGAGATGATTGAATTAATCAACACATACACCATATGAGTATTTTGTGGCTTTGTCTTTAGATTACTGAAATTATAACAAACTAAAAATATCTTAATTAGGTGTCCTGAACTGCAACGTTTTATTAGATTTCACTTGAAAACATGTATGGAAGTAATCAATTAACAGTAGTGTACTTGTTCATGTTTAGCAACTAAATAAATTTAACTTGTCATAAAACATTCTCTAACAGCCTGCCAGTTTGTACATTTCATACCTACTAAGAAAGGTAATGCAGGAAACCGTGGACGAAACCTTATTTCTCTTTTTCTCATGGACAATTAGGAACAATTAGGATTAGAAGTTAAGGATAACCAAGATAAGAAGAAAATCCAAATTCTATTTGCTCGACCACAATTAGTTGGTTAGCCAATACCCGTTGGAATTTATATGAAGACTTTTCATAGACAATCGCAAAGAAAAAATATTTTATACCACAAGGCTCCTACCTACCACTAGCCATTTCATATAAGCACATTAACCCTTTCATTGATCCCTAATTTCACTTTAATACTTGCCCATCACTCATGATTAGTAAGCCATTCTCAAATTGACATGATTTAGGTCAAAAATGCTAAACCAGTTGCCAAACACTATTTTTACACTGTAAGGCATTTTAATCTTTTATTTATTTCTAATCCAAACCTTGACAATGTTTGATACCCTGCTGCAATCACCCAGCTCAAACCAGCCTCCCTACACAGCTTGTGCCATAATCCTAAAGCTACTGGACAGTGCACAAAGATATGATCAGTACTCTACTACTTCATCTTGCACATAATCCACCATTGGGGAGATAGATAGACAGCAACTTTGGTCTCCTTCTCTTAATCAAGTCGCATGTATTAAGCTTCTGGTGAGTCACAAGCCAGCCTAGAATCTTGACTATGGGTGGAGCTTTGGCTTTCCAGATTCTCTCTGCGGAAGGAAAAACTGGAACCACGGTGTTTGTAATCAAATAGTTGAAAAATGATTTACAAGAAAAGACTCCCAATGATTCCAACCTCCATAGCCTCGAATCCGGAATAGCCTTATCAATTCTGACACCCTCCAACATACAGAATAATGAAGATAGCTCTTCCACCTCTTCTTTCAAATTCCTCCTGAAACCAAAATCTCAGCTCACTAGAAAAGAATTCAAAGATAAGAACGTGGATATGGCTGCATTTTGATACACAGTAAGAAAAAATAGCTGTGGAAAATACCTATCAGGGATTGATTGAAATAACATCACAATTGCCAATTAAAACTTCATAGCACTTTAACAGACAACCTCAATTTCAGTGGCTGCTTGCTATGAGGATATACATTTTCCATACAACTATTTTGGTTTTTAGATTTTATTTTCTGAATACATCCATATACATTATCCCTTCCATCCCTAACATCTATCATCTTTCTTCTCACTATTCTCATATTTCCTTCTCTATCTTTAAAAAATAAATAAATACCAAAAATGAAAAGGTTACCAGGGGCCCTAACTTTGGTTATGACTGAAAAATCTTTTGATGAGCTAGACAATGTTTAAGTGTTGAAACAAGCAAGACAACTGAAGGTTTGGGTTGCAGTTATGACTGTGGCAGTTCATGGTCCCTATTTGGACCTGTTAAATGATACCATCTTTGTCTCCTTTGTCAGTCCAGAGGAAACTAAGTTACACAGAATATTATCAAGAAGCTAAGAGGCTTTCTTAAATAAAGGCAGAGCGTTGCAAACTACAAGAGCATGGGAAATCAAACCATTAGACTAAAACAAACTCAAACTCTAGTGTCTTAAACTACCATATTTTGTAAGATACTCGTTCAAACATGCTGTTCTCAAATCAAAATCGTTTGCTATCTTCCAACATAAACCATATAATAACTGAAGAATTAAGCTTCTTAACTCAATGAGTACCACCATTCTAATTGATGTACACAAATATCATCATACAACTACCAGAGAAGACTGTTATGATATAGTTGCAAGCAATGAGACTTTACAGTAGTGGTGGAATTCCCATTACTAACTCCAAATATAGTACGACTTACTGGCAAGCATATATTAAACTTCAGAGATATGCACCTGATTATCTCCTGACACCACTTGTCGAAGATCCAAATGAAGCGGACAATGACACATCATATTAAAGTCAAGCTAATAAGGATACAATCAAAAGGTGGAACACTTTAGATGAATTATAAATGGCCCAAGCATTTTTCAGTTTAGTCTCCAACATTGATGCTAATTTCCAGATTACATGAACATCAATCACAAAATAAAGAAAAACATTTATCTGCAGGTGATTCGAAACACAAACAATTGCATTCTTTCAAGTAAAATCCAATTCAGAATCTGGAAATTTTCATACACTGATACAAAAAACATCCAAATTAAGTTTCGAAAAGACACAGTACAAAGAGAATTGAATTAAGTTTCAAAAGTACCTATGAATCAATATCCAATGTGGCTGGGATCCCCAGTAAACTCAGCAATCTGCTCGAGACTGACATTAAGCAAGACATGGGTATCGGCATCCCTGACAACACCAGTTTCTCGATCCGAATCCTTCTCGACAAGACTGCCATAGACCCCCTTATGCTTCCCAGACAATACAAGAACAGGTCCGCCGCGCCTTGGCAGCGCAGTCTCAAGAAGGTCCTGGGACACCCCTTGAACAAACTCCCTACTCCCATCCATAGAGATATCACAAGTGTTGGGTCCAACCACATCCAGCACCTCCCCTTTCTTTAAATAAAATCTCCCACCTTTCAAGTCCTTGCTTATGATCCTAACCCGAATGTGTCTAGTAAGCCACGAGGAATAACCCTTCCCCCTCTGCTCTGGTTGTCGAATTGGCTTGTTACCCACTTTCATTTGGGCCTCCTTCAACCTCTTCATGCACTTATCTTCCTCTTTCGAACCCAATTCAGCAACATCTTCCTTATTCACTGTGACTTCCTCTTTCTCTTTTGCCAGCTTCAAAACCAATTTCCCATTGCCCAATTTCTCTACAACCCTGGCCTTCAAACCCACATACTCTCTACCCGAAACAATCCTCACCTCCTTCCCCACATCCCCACCACCCTCTTTCTCTTTCTTCATCGAATTCACATCAAACCCTAACCCATGCTTATCCGTCCTCTTATGATACTCCACAACCTTGACATCCTGCTTGGTGTTCTTCCCGATTCCCATTCCAGGTTGCCACCCGTACCCGGAAAGCAAAGCCGGAGCGAATTCCTCCACCGGCATCCCATCAAACTCATCAAACCCCACATCCGACAATCGATCCATGTCGCTCTTAAATTTCTGAAGCAGCGTCTCCTCCACGCCGCCAGATCGTAGTCGTCCATCGCCGCCCTGATCCTCCGATTCAGATTCTTTCTTCCGGAGGGTGAGACCGTAGGCAATATTGGATTCAGGGCCTCCGGCGGAGGCGGAGAGCGACTCGACCTCGAATTGGAGCTCTTTGCCCCCGGGTTCAGTGATCGGAAGGTCGAGGTTCCTCATCTTCTTGTGGGGCCGCCACTCATTCGGAATAGGAGGGATGACTTTAGCTTTAGGGTCGCCGGGAAGGGGCTTCGAGGCATCGAATTCCTTGACGTATTGCTTTGAAACGTCGTCGTTTTGGTTGCCGTTGGTGTCGCCGAAGGTGGTTGGGGCTTTGGGAGGGTTTTTTGGCTTTGAAGCAGAGGATTTCGAGGGCAGAGAGAAGGAGAGTTTCATGGCTGCTACAGAGAACGCACGCTCCGACTGGTATGTTTGTTGACTCCCGAGCCAGCCTTCTTCCTTTCGTGCGTTTTCGGTGTTTGGGTGATTATGGGCTTTCTTTAGGCCCAACTCAACCCATTACCACTGGGAAACCATTATGGGCTATGTTTATTTTCCCTTATTTTCTTAGGTCATATTTCTCTTGTCACCGGGGTATTTTGGTCTTTTTCATCAAATTGCTTCGGAATTTTAACCAGTACTATATATCGCTTGAAAACGGATTTTTTTTTTTTTTTTTCTAAATTTACACGCAACTATGCAAATGTATTCATCATCGATAAATCTAATCAAATGACATTTTTCATTCAACGGTTACATTTTGTCTAAGATTTGTTTGGATTTTTACCATAAAATCATACTTAATCTAAAGTGCAATAATATATGTAGCTCAAATTACGTAAGTTTTTCCTTTCAAAAGTTAGACACTACTAAGCATATTAATTAATCAAGAATAAATCTAATCTAATGGAATCATTTATTCAACGGTTATAACTATACGCGATGGCTTAAGTTTTTTACCTCTTAAGTTTTGTTTAAGATTGAATTTCGAGTGTAATAGAAGTTGAACGAACAATTAAGAGTAAGAGACACTACACCATTGTATGCTTATGATCACTATTTTTTTCTGTTAGCTATTGATGCAGTAGCCACTATCAATAGTTTTGATTTAGCAATTGTCACCCTGCAGTCACCATTAAGCTGATGGTTGTTCAGAATGGGGTGGCAAAGTGGCTAAGCAAACCATTTTTTTGGAATGGTGGAGTTTATAGACCAAAACTGTACTTTTCTGTTGACAGGTTCTTCCTCCACCAATGTTACAGATAGTTGCTCAATTTGTAGAACATTTATATTATTAAACAATGCCTCCATGGACTTTGGTAACTAATTAATTAGGATTCAAAATGCATTTTGCCACCATTCTAAAAATTGCAGCTATTTGAACTGCAGTTTTTTAGTTCTAGGCTATTTGCAGACCCTTTTCCCACCCTAGTATTTTCCAATGGTGCTTGCTGATACTTACATTGCAGCAAGAATTATGCACAAAGTCTGAACACAACACAATGTCAATTAAATCTTACATTATAACTCATTTCATACAGGAATTCATAAGTTTTCTTTACACCAATTTACAAAAGAATACAATCAAAAGGGAAAAACTGACTCTCATAAATAGAGAACCCCCACATTGCCAAAAACATATTTACAAATAAAAAAAATAATCTAATGTACACTAGAGCTATCACTAACTCATTGACATTTGCATTTGTTGGTGTTTAGAGCACTAGATCCCCCTGTCTTCCTCACAGCCTTCCAAGTTTACATCCTACAATTCACAGGAAGAAAAAACAGAGAGAGTGAAGGAAATTGTAACAACTTCATTCACCCAATAAGTTATATAAAATGTCTTCATCCTTACCAATAACAGTAAATTGTTATTATCAATCTTATAGTATAACATTGCAAGATCTGATAAGAACTTCAATAACAAACTGCCTTTGCATGTATGTAGGATTACAGTCTTCCAAGAAAAAATAAGATAATAAAGAAACCTTAGTTCCAAATGATTAACCTGAGTTAGACTATAACAAATGGTTAACTTCTAACATGTTAAGAATGGAAACTCTATCATTGGCAAGCATTAGAAATGAGCAATCAATAAGCAATGTGGTAGAGAAAAAGATAAGGGGTTAGTCCCAACTTGATGACTAAAAATTATCAAATTAGTGTCATATCAAGATATAGTCTCATTGCATTATATTGATAACATTATAAATAAAGAATAGTTAAAAATGAAAATACAGTTATCGATCAATAAACTTATCCAAATATATCTCAAATAACCTCTTCTTTGCTGCCTCAGTATTGAATCCCTTTACTTGGCCCCTTAACAGAAGCAACACCTCCTAAGAAATTTGCTTCACCTAGTACATTGATGAATACTGGGCAACATTAGAAAAATTAAAAAGAATATTGTTCATAACAAACTTTACACCAAGTAGATCAGAATATTGGTCCATCACATATACTATTCTCACATTATAGTTTTCATAAATTGTGTATCAATTTCACCAGGTAGAGTTATTGATAGAAGAAAACTGAAATCACAGACAAACTAGCCACAGAGTACTAGCTATTTAAAAGTCAAAACATGAAGATTGTTACATTGGAGCAATATGATATCCACTATATATGACCTAAGAGAATAGCAGTCACTACCTATAATTTAAATGCTCTATTGCATACATAGCTGCTTCCTAAATTTCTTTTTCTAGTTCGCAAGTTTTAATAATGAAGAACCAGCCTAATAACTTTTAATAATGGTGGTTGAGCTGAGAACATACTTGAAAGAGGGAGGCAAAGTCGGTTTGAATAACAACCCCAAAATCTGAGACACAAAATTGGAGCAAATTAACATCAAAATCACTAAATCGGATATAACTCAAGAAATAAATAACACATTAACAAATTATGGATTTATAAGAGATCAAATAAATGGAAAGAAAATGAAATGGAGATAAAACCCAATCTGAAATCGCCGCCATCCTTCGCCAGACTCGCCGGAAATCGACACTGAAAAGTCACGATTTCTAGAGTTTCGATCGGCCGGCTACGGTGATCGGGTGAATGATCGGAGGTCATCAGGTTAATCACCATGACAAGGAGAAAAAGATGGTGGTGGTATGACATCACGCCGTCGTCGAAATCGGCAGATCGTCACGATCAGATCTGTTGAAATTCAACCATCTTCTTTTGTTGTATTTTTTTGAAAATCAAACACCACCAAGTCGAAGAAGAGAAGGAGACGATCAGTTTGAGGGTGGTGTCGCTGGCAAAGTCACCGGACGACATTCTGCTCGGACCAGTTTGACTGAGAGAGAGAGAGAGAGAGAGAGAGAGAGAGAGAGAGGCGGGTTGAGAGGAAGTAAGAAAAATATCTGAAGTCTTGAAGTTGAAAGTAACCCTAGGATGAAAGTTACTAAATTACCCTTAAAACCCTGATACAATTGAGCTGGAAAATGTCTCTCTAGGGTAGTTGGTGGCGTTTTCCAATCACCATTCTAAAATTAGTTTTAAACCTTAAGTAGCAAAAGATAATTAAGTCTCTTACAAAAAAAAAAAAAAGATAATTAAGACAACTTTTTAATCCCACTTTTGCCTCTTTCAGTTGGAATTGCTGTGGGAAAGGAATAAATCTCCCACCAATTTTCAAGTTTGGTTACTATTTTTGTGTAGCTACTTCTTAGTCAACTATTGTACAAATTAGTGGATCATAAAATAATTATTAACTCCACTAAAATTTTTAAAAACAACTAACAGTATTAATTGGTGACTCAAAAAAATGTCATTGGTCACTAATTTCAATTTAGTTTCAATTCATAGTGATCATAAGCCATATTTGTTGTAGTGAGAACTGCTATTCTGAGAATGAGAAAGGAAAAGATGTTCAGAATGAGAGAAATTAAAAAAAAAACAACGCGTCAAAGATTGAGAGGAAGAAAAACAAAAGAAACAGGCGAGGGCGCCCTTATGTATCATCATATTTGTAATTAGTTTCTACGTACATTTACTGTCATTTTCCTATTACTGTGTATCATCATATATCTAATAAGTTTCTACATAAACTCCCATTTTCCTATTTCATCTAATCCACTCATTCAAGATATATATATGTCAATTGGTAAAAAAAAAAAAGATATATATATATGTCCAGTTTTCTCTCTGATTACTTTCATAGAGATATATATATATATATATATATATATATGCATGTGCATAGAGCATGTAGGATCATTCGATCGAGTTTGTAATAAAGAAATTTATGATTTTTGCATATAAAAAATGCAATTTAACAACAGCTGGTGTAACTAAAACTAAGGTTCAATTAAAGCTTCTCTTGAGAGAGTAGTACAAGAAGATTCTTTAAAACAGAAAAATTTGACCAAAACAAAAAATTAGATGAAGTTTAAAATGTAATTATTTTGCAAGCGAGCAAGAAGAACCCTATATGCAAGGAAATTAAACTGTAATTGCTCCAACATTGTACATACCGGCCCTTAATCTTCTGGTCTCATCCCCTTAAGGGTTATCAGGCTTGGGTTGTATGAAGTTTTATAATTCTCTCCGAAGTATGGACGTGTGGTCTTCACTGTCTCCCTTACTCCATTTGTGCTCCTTCAAGTCTTGTAGCACTAGCACGTTAAGTACGTCCTCCACAATATCACCAACTGCTATACCGCCATTCCAAGAAAGAGTGTGAACTTTCTTCAAGTCTAAGAAAACTCCTCCGGGCAGTTTGGTAGTGGTGAAACACTCGCTCCACAGATCAAGAGATTGAACTTCTAGGTACAAATTATCGATCGCCATTCGAGTCTCCATGAACAACCCCGGCCTGCAACCTTGTCTGCTCTTAGGTAGTGTCGTTTCAGCACCAATTTTTCACATCGACTAAACAATTTTTGGTTAGGGTACTTGAGTGGTCTCCATTGCTCATCCTTTCCAATCGTAATAACTTTAAAACACAAGTCTCTGGGGTCCTCAATATTTTTATGATAAAACACAACTGTACACTCACCAGTGAATATTGAATTAACAGCAAAGTCCATGTTGCAACAACATCCATGTGTACCAGTTTCGGGCAAGTAAAGTAGTTGGCGGGTTGCAGGATTTCGGATTCGCCAAATTTGAGAGTTACTCACACTCTGCTCCATACACAAGCCAGCAATAATGTTAGGTCGCTTGAACTTTCCATCACAAACAATGGGTACCATAGCGATATATGTTGGTTTCCTGTTTGAATTGAAAAGAAAACGGAAGAGGACTCGCCCGATCCATGTGTTTCAGAATGAAGTGGTTTTCTTGAATTAGTGAGCACCATTTCTTGCACACGCACTTGCATCGTACGTAGCAAGGACTCTACTGGCAACCAGCTCAGAATCTCGATCATGAGTTCAAATGGGACCATGTCGATCCATCTTCTCCTTTGCTAGCAACAAAACTTCATATATAGAAAAAATATAAGAAAAAATTGGGGAACCACATGCCCTCAATGTCTAGTAGAGTAGAGCTTCCTTTCATGGTAAATCAAGTTTATTAAAAGAAACAAACAAAAACAACAAAGGCCAAGAAAGGAAAGGAAATTACCACAAGGCTAGAACCAAGAACCCAAGAAACAAGAATTTGAAGATGAACAGAAAATGTAATTGTTTGTAAACAAGAAGAAGCCATGTAAGCGAAATTATAATTGCTCTACTATTAATGTACCCATTTCTGCCTCTGGTCTCATTCCCTTAAGAGTCAACAGACTGGGCTTATATCGAGATACAGAATTCTCCCCGATCTTGAGAGTATATGTGACAGTCTTCCTTTTCATATCATAGTACACAAGATTCTTCTCTGCAGTGCGCAACCGGAGCAATCCAGTAGAATAAGCTCTGAGAGGAAGAATTTGGTCCTCCATAAGTGGGTCTGCTGGGTCATCCTTCAAAAATTTCAGGGGAACGACGATCTTCTTTTTACTCCATTTCAAGTCTCTTAGAACCAGCACGTTAAGTGCTTCCTTTGCTATATCAGCAACGGCTAGATGGCGTTTCCAAGAAAAAACCTGAACCTTATTCAAATCTGGAAAAACTCCTCGGGGCAGAGTGGTAGTGGTGGTAGTGGTGAAACATTCGCTCCACAGATCTAAAGAATGAACTTCCAGGTACACTTGTCGTCCATCTGTAGTAAGTTCGCTGAAATGAGCAACCCCTTCAGCATTACATGCCCTCAAATAATATCGTTTCAGCGTCCTTTTGCCATCTTCCAGAAGATTTTGGTTGGGGTGCTTCAGGGGTCTCCATTGCTCATCCTTTCCAATAGTTATTACTTTAAAATAAATTTTTCGGCGATCCCCATTTTTCATATAATGGCATACAACCTTGCACTCACCAATTACAGAATTCAAAGCAAAGTCCATCCTGTGGCTACCCTCATGTGCATCAGGTTTAGGCAAGTAAAGCACTTGGCGGGTTGCAGGATTTCTGATACGGCAAACCCCAGAGTTAGTGACACTCATCTCCAAAAACAAGCCAGCAAAACGAGCAGTTGGGTTGAAGTTTCCATCACAAACAGTGATCACTTTAGTGTTGCTTCCCAGTTTGTATTGATAAGAAAGCAGACTTGCCCGTTTCATGTGTTTTGCAATGAAGTTGTTGTCTCTGATCAATTGACACCATTCCTTGCAGACGCACTTGAATCGTAGCAAAGATTCTACCGGCAACCAGCTCAAAATTTCAATTATGACTTCAAATGCAAGCTCTGGAAGCGCTCTTCTCATTTTATTCCTTTGGTAGCAAGTCACCATCTGCTTTGGGTACTACAAAGTTAGTTCAAGTCATCTTCACATGATATAATATTTTATGACCTCATAGTATATACAACTCAAATTGATCGATTACTATCCATTACAATTATATATGACTCTGACTGTCCTAAACGAGCTTTACATGATAGCTTCACTATCAGTGACATTACTATCTTTTTCAATATACAAAACCTAATTATAAATCACTTGTTGGTCTCATTTTGTTTGGGATTCAAAAATTGTTTTCGAAAATTTTCTTCTTTATTTTTTCATCTATAAATAAACAGACCCTAAGTTTTTTAGGTTGTACATATGACAACGTACATAAATTAAGAAAACAAGTATAAAAAGTTGAGCAATGCTTTGGCCCTCAGCTATGAGGACCTGCTTGTCCTCAAAATCTGATGTGGACCAACAAAAAAGCAACATTTTCAGATTTTCTTTGCCAACTCAAATTCGGGAAAAAGAAGAAGATCGACAATGCAGCAGCCACCATAGCCGCCCAATCCCACCGTTAGCAACCTTATTCACCGGAGAACCCGGCCTCCACCGCTGGCCAGCCGCAACAACCTCCTCTTTCTCTCTCTTTGTTAACGTGGTTAACCTGCTCCATATTTTTAGGGTTCTTCAAAAAGGGGACAGGTTTATTAAACCCTATATTGTTGGTCCACATCAAATTTGAGGACAAGTCCTCATGAGGATCCGAAGCATTACTTGAAAAATTTTTATGAATATAACTTAGGAGGGGCACCAAAATAGCTCTTGATTGGATAATCCAATAATAAGAAATATTATAATTGCAAACCACTAACCTCGAATCAAATCAACAATGAAACTGGATATCCATAATTTTCAAAAAATATAAAAACCTAAACAATTATTCACCCAAGTTCAAATCACCATGTCGAACGATCGTTTACAATTATCGATCGATTGGCAATGCAATTACACTAATATATATCTTTAACAAAAACAAAAAAAACTCAAAATAATAAATCTTAAAATTTATAAACCCCTTAAAACATACTAAATTATACTTAAAACATTTATAAACACTCAAATATATAACCAGTCGTACGTGATTCGTGAATGGAATACATGCATATATTTATTTCAAAAGCCCTAGCTTTGAATTGTTGAAAAGGTTCAAGGAAAGCCTTCTAATCTGACTCTGGAATTTATTGAAAATGAAAAAAACCATAGTATATATACACTTTGAATTACAAGACTTTCAATAAGGCCGGAAAACTAGAAAAAAGTAAAATAAAAGAAATAAGAAGCTGACCGTGATCATAATCTTATTAGGTTGAGGTTCACAGAGAAGTAGAACTAAGAAAGCGATGCTCAAGGGATAAAACACAATTCACTGTTTATATAAGAAAGCGATGCTCAATAAGATGGCGTGTATTTCGGCTGTCTAGGCCGCCATCTTACCGAAAAAAAAAAAAAAAAAATTAAGGATCCATCCTCGGTAAGAATCCAATTTTAATAGAAATTACTTAGACTATTTTGTATTTCTAGGGTAGGTACCTTGACTTATTGACACGTCAGAAATAAATTGACATGCTATAACGTACGCAATCTTTTTCATAACCAACAAATTCTTGTGCAGATTTTGCGGGATTTAATTAATTTTGATTTATGCAATTAAATCATAATTATTTACTGATTTTATTGGATATATATCATTTAATTCGATACATATCGTTTAGTGTCATATAATTTGATACATATCATTTAATTAGATGTCTAATTTTCTCTCTTCTTAATTAATTTAACTTTCAACAAAATGCATATGCATGATCACACTCGCCATGTTGCACCAACCTCCATGTGCATGCATGATCAAGTTCAGGCAAGTTAATTACTTGGCGAGTTGCAGCATTTCGGATTCGCCAAATTTGAGGACTACTCACACTCGTCTCCATAAACAAGCCAGCAATAGTGTTAGTTTGCTTGAACTTTCCATCACAAAATACGGGTACCAATACCATATTGTTGTTGGTTTCCTGTTTGATTTGAAAATAAAGCGGAAGAGGCCTCGCCCGAACCATGTGTTTCGCAATGAAGTGGTTTTCTTGAATCAGCGAGCACCATCTCTTGCACACACACTTGCATCGTAGCAAGGACTCTACTGGTAACCAGCTCAGAATCTCGATGATGAGCTCGAATGGGAGCTGTCTTCTCCTTTGGTAGCAACGCACCATCTGCACCACAAAGTTACAAACCACGTTTAAGAATTTTTTTTTTCTAAATATACATACTAATCATCGATATATCAAATTTAATGGAATATTAATTCAACGCTATACTCACAATTATATATATGCAACGCTATCAAAGATGTGCTACGCATGTGACACCAAAATTTGTATACAAATAATTTTATCCTTGAACATAATATAACACACAAAAAGACACTAATAACTAACAAGAGCTCACAAACCTAACATCAGCCTGCATATAGTTACGATTACAAACTACTACTCTCAAATCAAATCATCAACCAAATAGAAATGGAAATCCTTAATCTTTTAAAGAGGTAATGTTAGTTGGACAAAAACCCAAATACGATCGTTGACTTTGGATTAAACCCACCGAAGTTTGGTCATTTGATTCACACCTATTTCACCCAACAACAAAGTCCACGCCTTGCCCAACCAGAACTAGAGGTATCTTCTTTTTCTTCCTTTCGACCTGAGTCAAAGGTTTCTTCTTCTTCTTCTATCTTTTTCCGAGCTAAATTAATTAGAGGTATTTTCTTTCCCTTCCATCCTTTTTGGGCCTAAATTAGAGGTATCTCTTGATTATTCTATTTTTTTTGAACCTGACATAGAGATCGATATCTTTTTTTAATTTTTTTTTCCAACCAAAGTTATAGATATTGGTACATATTTTTTATTTATGTTTATATATATACCTCACAAATAGGTTTGTTCTACTTCTATATTATATACCTTTTACCTTAACTAGATGTATATTATTATTCTTCTTTGTGTCTTTTTTCTTTTCAACCTCAACCTCTAAAGTTAGGTATTTTCTTATTCTTATTTGTGTTTTATATTTTTTTTTTATTCTCTTTTTGTTTTTGTTACCCAAAGTGAAGGTTGAGAGTTTCAATTTTTCCTCTATACAGTAGCTAGCTAGGTAAGTTATATAAATATTGGGTGTTTAACATGTTAATGATATTTAGGTTTTTATATGTTCACCTTCATACAAGGAGTGTAATTTCGAAAATTTCGGCGAAATTTTCGTTTTTGAAGAGCTCCGAAATTTTATAACATACTCATTAATTTTCGATAATTTTTCGGCGAAATTTCGCTTAAATTTCGGCCGAAATTTCGAAGCTGCCACACGTGTATTTTTGTAAACTTTCGGCGAAATTTAGGTGAAATTTCGACGAAATTTGGCGAAATTTCGACGAAATTTGGCGAAATTTCGAACCCATCTGGCATTTTCAATATTTCCCAACCCTCCCAAGTGATTTATCTACACTTCCCAGCCCCCCCGGCGACTTTTCTACATTTCTCAGCCCTCCTCCGGCGACTTCTCTGCATTTCCTAGCCCCCCTCCCGACCGGCTTCTCCCCGTGACCGAGATCGACGGCGAAAGAGACTGAGGTGACGGAGATGCAAGAGAGAGAGAGGGGAGAGAGAGAACTGAGAAACAAAGATGAGGAAGAGGGAGAGGGAGAGGGAGAGGGAGAGGGAGGGGGAGGGAGGGAGGGAGAGAGAGAGAGAGAGGAGCGGCGGCACAACAGGATGACTAGGGTTAAGATATACTCAAAAGCTTATAAGCTTATTCAAAGGATTTAGCCTTTAGCTTTTTTATTTTGGGAAAGGCTTTAGCTGTAAGCCTTTAAGCGGGTGGGTTTTACTTTTTTTTTTTTTTTTGGCCATCAGCATATTGGGTATTAGTTTATTACTGTATTACTGTATTAGTATTACAAATTGGTGGAACCAAGGAATTATATAAATGCGCAACCACCCAAATATCTTTGGCTGGGGATGACCAAAAAATAAATATCTTTGTCTGGTTTTTAAGAGTTGTGGCACTGGCACCAATAAGTTAAAGTTACGAGAAGAACTTGGCATGCAAAAGCATTTAGTAGTGGAAGTGAAAAGTTGGAAACTTGGAATTAATGTTGAGAGTTTCAGTTTTGCTCTGCTTTGTTCTTATTTCTTAATACTAAGATAATATAATAGCCTAATAGGTTTTATAATTTTTTAGAGTTCTAGAGTTTTAGAAATATCCGGTATGAAAAATTTAATAATAAAATATATATAAACTAAACAACTATATAAACATAATTATATAATTTTTGTACCAAAAAAAACATAATTACATAATTTATGGGTATTAACTAATTTAATTAAAAACTTTGTACTAAAACTATATACATTACATATTTCAATATGTTTTTTTGTCAGACATTAGGGTATTAAAAATGTAATAAAACCTAATTAAAAGTTTAAAACAATATAAACTATAATATGGTTTTTTTTTTTTATAGAAAAACTATAATATGGGTTTAGTAATTTTATATAAGTTTATAAACTAAATATCACTATGAAGTATTTAAGTTTATAATTTTATATAAGTTTGTAAGTATATAAGTTTAATATAATTTAGGGTTTAGGGAGTGGTTTATTGTTGATGGTTTATGGTTTAGGAGATAGGGTTGAGTAAATTTAATAATATACAGTATAGGGTATATAGAGAGTATAGCCTTATAGGGTATATATATAGAGGGTATAGCCTTACATGGTATAGGGTATATGGATGGCTATAGCCTTACATGATATATGGTATATAGTTTAGGGTTTAGGGTATGAAGTGTTATTTATATAATTATTAATCAGTGACTCATTTTTCTAATAGTATTTGCATCCAGCGCGCATTATATTCACCTTATATCATATGAAACCTACTATATAATTTGGTTTCTTCAATATTTTTTATCTATGTAGTAGATAATATGTTAAATAAACATATGGTCAAGTTTCATTCAAAATTTCTGTATTTTGATAGTAATTTCCGTCGTTTTTGTCTAATTTTATCGAAATCGAAATTTTAATCGAAATTTCCGCGAAAATTTCCGTCGAAATTTCCATCGAAAATTTCCTCGAAATCGAAATTACACTCCTTGCCTTCATATTTGTTAATGATTTTTTTTATTATGAGTAATAAGGAGATAAAAAAATTGAAATTCAAAATTATGAGTAATAAATGCCTAAAATTAGGGATTTCTAATTTATTTCCATTATTTATAGCAAGGGACAAAACGGACATATAAAAATAAAAAATGCGTAAAAATCTAAAGACAAAAATTTTTGGGGTTAAATCCAATATTTCATTGCCAAAGTGGGCTTTAATCTAAAACCCTCGAATTAAATTTCTTATCACTGAGTTTTGGTTAAGATTGAGCTTGAGAGTGACAGATGGAAAGAATAATTGATATTGATGACAGAGCACGGCGCCTAAATTAAAGGAGAAAAAGTTCGGAAGAGCACAACTGAGAATGAAAGACTCCTAAAAGGGGAGTAAATTCGGAACAACACGGCTATGACAGTGAGAGGGAAAGACAAACAAAAGAAATGAAATAGGATAGCTACACGAGGAGGGCCCTAAGGAATTTTAATGGATTTTGTAATTTTCCTTTAAATAAATATTTATTTTTAAATTTAAGTGATGTCCTCCTTGGTCCCAATGTTGCTTCACCCATGTAGAACACGTAAACTCATTTTCGAAGGAGCAAAGATAAAAACAACAAAAGCTCATATGCAGAAAAAAGTGTAAAAAAATTTGAGGAACCACCTGAACGTATTTTCATGTTAATCATCAACTGAAGTCGAAAATGGCATCAAGCACAAGGCCCCTTAGTGCAAATAGAGGTGTCAAACAGGCCGGCTTGCCCCATTTAAGTTGAGCCCATCGTGCTTTCGTGCCGTGCTCGGGCCGGCCCATATAGTTAAGACCTAGGCCCGGCATGGCCCACAGCCCGCGGGTCATTCGTGCTCATGCCGTGCCTTAAATGGGCAGGCTCACAAACCTTTTTTATTTTTATTTTTATTTTTTTAGGGTAATAAAACTAATTTGTATGATATTTTTCCTTGTTTATAATTAAATATTAACATTATTTTTCATGAAAATTGAATCTTTTTGTTGAAAAGTTCTCTGAAAATGGAAAAAATAATGTTAAAATAGTCGTGCCTAATTCGGGCCCATTTTGTGCCCGTGCTTGTGTCGTGCTTGGCCCGTGTCGTTCTCGTGCCGTGCCGTGCCCGATGGGCTAAAAACTTCGGCCCGGTCTGGCCTATTTAATCGTGTCGTGCTCGGGCTGTTTGACACCTCTAAGTGCAAATGTGCATAATTAACAGAGAAATTGGTTTTTAACGATTTGAGAGCAAAATATTTAATGTAATTGAGTTTTGGGTAAAGTGTCAAAATTTTAATACAGTTGAGACATAATTTGGGGATGATATATGTGATTAGCCCGAAAAACTATGTACCAATAGTTGCACCTTGAACTTGATATAGCACCAAATTAAAAAGAAAACATTAATAACTAACAGGAGCAACAACCCACGTACAATTACAATTGCAAACCACTACTCTCAATTCTCAAATCAAATCATACACCAAATAGAATTGTAAATCCCTAATTTGAAATCTAAGCAAATATTCAAACACATAATACATGTAGCTCAAATTAAGGACTTTTTTCTTTCCTACTTATAATAATCTTTGAATATTTATAATCAACATTAAATCTAATCTAATGCAACCATTCAATCAACTATTATAAACATATCCAACTCAAATTAAGTTTCATAATTTTGGCTAAGATTAAGCTTGTGAGAGTGACAGAGGTGGAAGGAACAATTCATAGTGACAAAGCTACTCTTTTGAGAATGAGAATGGCAGAGACACCTAGAATGAGAGAAATTTTGAAAGAGCGGCGGGTTTGAGAGAGAGAGAGAGGAAAATGACAAGCAAAAGAAATTAAATAGAAGAGTAGGGCCATTAGGGATTTTTAAGGGTAGTTTTGTAATTTTTCTTCAAACATATATCTTTAAAATTTGAGTGCTGCTATATGCACACCCCTATGGGCCCTTCCATTCTCATTACACCCAATAACAGAGCCTAGAAACCCTCTCTCTCTCTCTCTCTCTCTCTCTCTCTCTCTCTCTCTCTCCCTCTTTCTCTCTTCCTTTTCTCTTTGCACCCTCCCTGCCGGACTGAAAGGGAGGCTGGTAGGGGAGTTGTGAATTAATTAAGATAAATTAAGAAAGAGAAAGAGAGAAGGAGGGCACCGACGACAAGGGCGATGGCGGGGAGGTAGCAGGCCGGCAAAGGGTACGTGGCTAGGTTCTGGTTTTTGAGTTTTTTATTTTTTTTCCTTATTGTCTTTTGATATTAGTAATTTCAAAAATTAGATTGAGATGGTAAACGTGTAATGAGAAGGGAGGGGGTGTACATATGGCAGCACTCTAAAATTTGTTTTGAGGGATGTCCTCCTTAGTCCTATTCTACATTGGTGTAGCAAGGTCAGAAAAAACTAAACACAAAAAACCTTCTTATGTAGAAAAATTTTAACAATAAATTAGGGGAACCACATGCCCTCAATATTGTCTAGTACGTATAGTAGATTGGGCTTTTTCTCATGGTAATTAAATCAAATTTATTAAAAGAAACAAACAATCACAAGAAAGCCCAAAAGGGAAACTACCATAACGCTAGAACCAAGAAATTAACATACAAAAACAACACATCACGAACACGGAGTAATGCTAGGGTACCAAGTTTTAACAACAACACGCGCGTGAAGCAATAACAAGCACATAAAAAACAAGGGATTGTACATTTTTTGTAAAGCACAAATGACTACGTAAAACTTGTAGCTTCTAGAGGGTAGTGTAACAAGAATTTGAAGATATGTAATTTTTTGTAAACAATTAATAACAAAGAACCCATGTTAGTGAAGTTATAGTTGCTGTATATATTGTTTCTTCCCAGTTTGTAATTATAAGAAAGCGGACTTGCCTGAGACCCATGTGTACGTTTTGCAATGAAGTCTTCGATCAACGAACACCATGCTTTGCAGACGCACTTAAATCGTAGCAAAGATTCTACCGGCAACCAGCTCAAAATCTCAATAATGGCTTCAAGTGGAAGCTTTGGAAGCTCTCCTCTCATTTTATTCCTTTGGAAGCAAGGCACCATCTGCTTTGTGTACCACAAAGTTAGTTCAAGTAATCTTCACATGATATAATTTTCTTATGACCTCATAGTATGTACAACTATTGATCAATTACTATCCATTACAATTATATATGAATATGATTGTCCTTGAGCTTTACGTGATAGCTTCACTATCAATGACATTAATATGATCAGTATACACAACCTAACTGTCATTCACTAATTGATCTCGTTTTGTTTGCGATTCAAAATTTGTTTTCGAAAATTTTCTTCTTTATTTTTTCGTCTATCCAGAAAAAATACTAAACAGACCCTAAACTTTTGAGGTTTTATATATGACAACATAAAATAACAAATATAAAAAATTTACGAATATATGCTAGGAGGGGCACCAATATAGCTCTTGATTGAATATAATCCAATAATAAGAAAGATTATAATTACAAACCACTAATCTCTAATCAAATCAACAATGAAACTGAATTTGAAATCCATAATTTTAAGAAAATATAAAAAACAAAACAAATATTCACATATGTTCAAATGTCCTCCCATTAAAAACTGTGTCAATCGATTGTTTACATCGATACTACACCCAGGGACGGATCCAGGATCTCCAACCTGGGGGGTCATGGTTAGGTAGCCTGGCGCCGCGAAGCGGCGGCAAAATTTTTTAGGAACCGGGCACTGCAGCCCAGTAGCCCAGTAGTAATAGACTAATAGTAATAGACTAATAAACTAATAGTAAATAAACACCGGTCCATATATACTAAATAATAATAGACTAATAAACTAATAGTAAATAAACTGCCCGGTCCCTACAATAATAGTCTATTACTATTATTTTTTATAAAACATAAACAGCCGCAGGCCGTAGCCCAGTAACCCAGCCCCCTCTTCAGCTCTTCAGCTCTTCAGCCTCTTCTCTTCTCACTTTCTCTGTTTCATGGCGTTTCATCACCTAGAAGGCTGGAGGCTGGAGCAGTGGAGCCCTGGAGGTCGCCTTCTTCACGTCAGGCCGTCGGGGTCGGGGGGTCGCCTTCTTCACGTCGGGGGGTCGCTGGTGTCGCCGTCCAGAGGTCGAAACCTGCATGCTCCGCCGTTCGGGGGGTCGCCCGACCCCCCAAGCTTGGCTGTGCATCCGTCCCTGACTACACCAAAACTGAGCTTTCATGGCACACAATGCACGCCATAAATTGATATAGCCGCACGCCGTTGAAGACTAAAAGATGGCATGCCATGCACGTGGAGGGGCATTTATTTCTTGGGTGAGGCGTGAGTCTAATCGCATCTCCATTTGCTATCCTCCTATCCCCTTATTTTTTTTTAATATTTTTAAACCAAAATTTACCTTTTACAAAAAAGGTCCATTGATTTTCATTACTAAATTTTAATAATTTTTTAATTTAGGTATCAAAATTAAATTGCATTTTAGATTATATACTAGTTGAAAAGTCAAACAAAATAATAAAGTAAAAGGTATTAAAATTTACAAATATTACATCACATGCCACTACAATAAAAAAAAAATTACATCACAAATATTACATTAATTTATACTAATTGTATTAAAAAAAAAATCAATCCAGTCACAACTTAACTGTGACTGTCTTAGTAAATTGAAAAAGACAACTCACACCACTATACTATGTATTCTTTTGAGTATAAGTATTGTTTTGACCTCTATTTATACTATATTGTAGTATAATTTCTCTAAAAATAATTCAATTAAGTCACAACTTATATGTAACTGTCGTTCAGTCACAACTAAATTTGAAGTTGTGAGTGTCGTACAGTCACAGCTAAATGTAAAGTTGAGACTACATTAGCAAATTTTTAAGATAATATAAAAGCCTCAAGGGCAATTATATCAAAACCTTATAAATTTTAACTAACATCTATCATATGTGAGCCAAAGGACAAAAATGTCAAATGGAAAAGGCTCAAATCAAATGAGCCAACATATTTGTGACCTAATCTAAAAAATTACATTTAAATTTAGTAATTCAATTGAAATATTATAAGATTTTTATGTTATACTAAAAAATTATTGAAATTTGATATTTAATCTTAATTTTTTATTAAAAAAATAAAAGATAAAAATCATAAAATGGAAAGAGCTTTAATCTCCTACTTCCCCCACATCACCTCCCCAACTCAACTTCAAATTCCCTCCAGCACCGGCACCGCTGACTATTCCTTCGCAAACATCTCTCTCTCTCTCTCTCTCTCTCTCTCTCTCTCTCTCTCTCTCTCTCTCTCTCTCCCTCTCGCATTGGCAACAACCTTGCTAACCTTTCTACAACATAAGACGCATCAGCAAACTCGAACCCATCAAAACTGTTGGTAGAATGAGTTACCGTGCGGCCTTTAATGGCACAACATGTAATTTTTCCTAGAGCATCTCATTGCCAAGAACCCATAGCTGCTTCAAAGATGCACAACTATAGGTGCTTGGAACTTGGAAGGCATTAAAAATATTACAAAGAAAAATCGTGAATGATATAAAAGTATGATTATTGTTGAAGTAGATTTACAATAAAGGTACAAAATGTGCAATGCAACTTAATCTTTCTTTTGGCTGCAATAGTAAGAATAGAACAAACAACATGAGCAAGCCTAACAAGCTCAGGACTATTTAAAATAAAGCTGAACAAGCTTCTTCAGAGTGTCAAATACACTAGTAAAGGGGTTAAATTCAACAGAGGACTTCAATTCCAGATCAGGAAATTGATTTGTTAAAGCTTTTTGCATTGCAGACATTGACATCATTGCAGATAGCCGACTATCCGTCATCAATTGACAGTCTTGTGGGGTGTCCTTGATTTTGCTTGGGTCATATCCATAGTCGGCCAAGTAAGTTTTGTACTTCTCTATGAACTCAGGACCAGGATTAGGTGTTCTGGAGTAGATCTGAAATATTAATGCCAAAAATAATTTAATGATTCATGAGTAAATGAAATACAATATTTGGAGATAACTGGCTGCATCCCCAAATGACATACATCTCCCTACTCCTAATCTGACAGACTTATTTACACCTATGACAGTGGTTGGGAATAGTTGCACACCATCATTTAAAACCTTTGCACCCAAAATTTCATATAAAACCTTAGGGGAGACTATAGTGGTCTTTGTGATTGAAAGTAGGTCCTAATAAGTTTCAAGAAGTGACAAGAGTACATAATGTTCTCACAAATAAACATGAATACTTTTACGTAACATTCCAATAATTGAAAATCATTTTCACAAGTACCTGTATAAAACCTCTATCTTTTGCTCCTGAAACAAGAGCAAAATTGTCGTAATCAGTTGCAATCACATCATACGGCAACTTAGGGATAAATGGCAATGTTGGAAAACGAAGGTAACACTTCTCTTTGATCATCTCCTGCTTTTCTTGGTCCGTTTCAGTTTTTTCTAGATCTTCTTCTGAAAGGCATTGAACCTTTCCCCTTATGCCAGTAATATATCCATCAGGGCTTCCATGAACACAGAAGGTATCAACCTGGATGGACCGCTTCTCTATATCAAATGTATATACACCCTGCCATGATAGTAGTTATGATTTTGACTGAAAGAACCTGTTATTTATAAGCAATGATAAGCAAAGCATGACAAAAAAGATATTGTTTGCAACTTGGAAGGGCTACTGATGGACAACTAGGTCGCTCGGGGACCATTGATAGGCAAGTTGAACAATTTGGAACTTAAGTCAAGTCCAATACAACAGAAGGGAGTGAACCTAAATTCCTTTCCATATCTGTCATTTGCGGAGACAAGATTTCAACAGTAGATGTTGCAATTCACAACAACACATACCCTTTGCATTTACCTGGGTGCAGTGACAGTCTTCCTGACCTTGCCCGGCAAATCCACGTTTAAGTGAAGCAACTTCAAACCACCTTCCAGAATATCTAATAGGGTCGAAATTGTTCGCCGTCATGCCTCTCATCATCATTAGCTTCTCACCTCCGTCATCAGAACCCTTATCAAGTGGAAGAGTTAATGTCTTCTCAGCAGCATTTGCAAGGTCACATATATTTCGTTGATGGGAAGCATCTGATGCAAAAGCCTGCCCAAAAGCAGTAAAAGGCATCATGTACCCTCTAGCCCCTGCAATGGCACATGAATATCTAATCTCTTTTGTTATTACTACCAGAAGGAAATCTAATTTTGGACTACATTCCCTAATAAATTTTCTATCCATCAATCCAGCTAAATCTAGTGGAAATCCTAATCTAATTTAAATTAGTTGTTCCAGAGTGGAGCATTGAAGAAAAGGGAAAACTCCCTCTTCGGATATAGTAAAGAACTGAAACAAATGCTGAACTGAAGGGGGTAACTTCTAGCCGGGATCTTATAAGATGGAACCCACGGAAATGATTGATTCTACCTTTATGCCTATGTTTCATATAATTGGATGCGGTCAAACTTACCAACTAGCAATATAATTAATCTTCTGCTTCTCCTAAAGGAGAATACTTTGAGTCGAAATGTAAATATTCAAGTCTAGCATTGTATAATAACACTACGACAGATTAAATCTACTGACCTGGTGTATTTGAGACATAAATACTAATGATGCAGCAAGCCCAGATAATACATGTCTGGTCAGAGGCTTGCTGGTTATAGATTGCTCTAAAGAGCAATTCACCATTATTTTACCAGACATTCCCCTGTAGAGCAGGACAACAAAATGTCATTCTTTGAATTAAATAAGAGAAAATAAAAAACACTGGCTTGCAACAAAAACCTGACGATATATAATTGGCAGTTGCTTATGAATCTGAGAGCACAGAAACATGTATTTAGAATTACATACAAACACAATTGCTATGTGTCATTGTATCAAATGGGAGTTTCATCTTAGCTATCGTTGACCAAAGATCAATGCTCATGGTATGCATCTAAAGTTAGCTTTTTCATACATGCTAGTTCACTCAAAGATCAATTGCACTTGCTTTATCACCAGTGACAGTCCACAATTTGAATATAAGATTAAAAATTGAGTCCATTGCGGCATTACCTATACTTAACATTGTAACCGACCCCATATGTAATAACCAAAACCCAGATATTGACTTGTCATTTCCCATACAATGCATTCTGAGCACCAAAAAGAGGAGCATAACAAAAACCCAAGAAAACCCAAACCATTTATGATCAATTGCAACAGGATCATGAGCTAAAAGAGAAATCAGGCAAACAAAATGAGAAAATTTTAGCAAGAACATTGGTTATTTTCAGGAAAAGAAAAACGAGAATAATGTGGAAATAGAGCAACGATTCCGTCATAATAAGATAATTATAGACTGGGATATAAAATGCAGAGAGAATTGTACCTGCAGGTAGAGACATGAGGAGGAGAACATTGGAGGAGAAGTGGTGCTGTTTGTCCAAGAGCATGTACCATTTCTATGCTTTCCTTACAAAGCTTCAGCTTCTCCACTATTAAATATATCTCACTCGAAAAGTCTAACTGAAACGTCATCGTTTAGACCTCTGCATGTGTCCTCATCTCTGGTGAAACCATACCAGACCCTGCATTACCCCAAATAATCCAAAAGTTCCAAATGAACCTCAACCATGCCTTTATTGAAGTCTCTTGTTTCGGGAAAAAAAAAAAAAAAACTATATTTTTATACACATTCTAGTATTGTACATGAACACATTATAGCCTTATGGATCGCGCTCTTGTGTGGGCCAAAAGGTTTTTTATCACAATTTGGACCCAAAAAAAGAATGGTAGAAATACTAGAAAATGGTTTCTCAAATTTGATTATTTTTTCCTTGTTAATTTAATATGTTTCTACAATTCTTGAAAGGTATATTTTTTGATTAGGCGTGAGGGGGATCAAACTTGCCAGGAGGGAGCTATTCTAACAACTCTTTCAAGTGTGTTACATTAACAACTATTTTTGAATAGTAGAGATTCTTGACATTTTTTACTATTAATAAGAGAATGTGTCAATAGACTAGTTAGTAGATCAAACTGACTTACATATACGGAGAATGATCTGATATCATATTTTTGGCACAAATGTTGACATAAGTTTTCGATAATGTTTATTTCATATAAGATTTCAATAATTCAAACTGTCTATTTTTTAAGTTTTCATTAAGGAATCATCTTTATAAAAAATTATGTAAATTAGCCGTATAGAATTAAATGGTTAACATTTTAAGTTTTTGTTTTGTTAACCATTTAATTTTTATAGGTAAATGATTTCTGATTTACCTAATTTTTTGCAAGAATGATGTTTTAATAGAAACTTAAAAAATAAACGGTTCAGATCGTTGAAAATTTATGTCAAAAATAAAATGTCACAGATCTACCCCTTACATATATAATACATCTAGCATTGACAAATTATAGTAATAAAGATGTTTAGATGGACCAAAAATAAATCTAGCATTGAAAATAAAAAAAACCTATAAAAATAGACCAAATCCGACGCGCCGATTTTGGACAAACTGCCCTCTAGATTGGACAGCGAGTTACCAGGTTTGGAGTCAAGCCAATAAGGAGGAAGCAAAATTTAGAGACTAGTGAAACTCGTTAGGACCTATATTATGACTAAAAAAAAAAAGAGGCCACTATATATTTTCACTCACAAATTAGAATATATTCTAGTTTTTTATTAAGGAATATATTCTAGTTTAATATATTTTCTCTATTTAAAATAAATAAAGTCAAATAAAAAGAAATTCAGAATGCACAAATCAAATAACACATTTTCAAATTATTATTTTTTAGTTTTTACGGTTTGTTTTTTCAAGCCTTGTGTAACATAAGCTAGTAACACGTTTAAATGTTAATTGTTTTTAAATTTTAGGAGTATAGTCGTTATTTTCCTTACTTATTAGGTAATACTTAATACACAATGTAGTCAGAAAAAGGAAACCCGATTAACCTTCCTAAATTTGACAGGAGCAAAAACTTTCCTTTGCAGGTTACCAAAAAAAAAAAAATTTCCTTTGCAAAAAGAATTCATCACACTCCTTGCGTTGAAGGGAAATCAATAATTAATCATATTATTCCTAGTTGGATTAGTATATAGACCATCATATTATAAATAAGATGCTAAACATTGGCAGCTGCACTTCACAATCAATACATACAAAGATTTCACATCTCTCGATCTCCTTCTCCTCAAACACACACTGACACACACACACTAGTCTCCCTGAGTTCAGTTAAAATACGATGGAGACCCTTCTCAATTACAACTATGGTATAATTGTGATGGCAGAAAGCGGAGGTTTGCCAGATGACCAATCCCTTTTAATTCCTCAAGTCTCGATTGTTTGGAAGGTCATCAAAAGCTACCATTTAGATACTGACATTGTCAAAAGGCCACCCATCACAGTCCACAATACAAGGCATGAGTTTAAGTACTGCCCATATCTGTCATTCACATCCAATGACATATCCAATATGATATCTGGGATAGCCATTCCATTCCAATTGCATAGGCTGCGTTGGAAAAAGCGTTTTGAACCCAAGAAAGAGCCATTGGAAATTAGCTTTGATGATATGATAAGCCAAATAATGTCTGTAGCTAATGACATGGTTTGTAAAGCTTCTGTCTCGGGACGGAAGAAGGTGGACATGCTTGTCACGGTCGAGAAGCAGATTAGATTACCACATCAAGAATATGAAGCAGTGGTTCGGGCCATGAAAGAGGAGGACACTTTACGGAGTCTTAGTGTTATGCATTCTGCTATGCTACAGCAGGAGGCTCGTCAAGGACATGCGAGTACTTATGATAGTCCTAATCGGGTATTGAGTCAATATTTGGATGAAATAACAAGTAGTACTGCAGCTGCAGGCATGAATATTTCTCTAGAAAATATAATGGGCTATGCAATGGGACAGGCCATGAGGGAGTCATCAAATCAAGCAAGGTTAAGGCGAGTGCCTGCAACCAAAGCGTCAGTTGAGGCTTTGAAGAAATTGGTATTTGATGTAAATGAGAAGTGTACGGTTTGCATGGAAGAGATGTTGCTTGGGTCTCAAGTCACTTGCTTGCCATGCTCCCATGTGTTTCATGAAGGCTGCATTGGAGAATGGTTATTAAAATGGAGCCATATGTGCCCTGTGTGTAGGTTCAAGTTGCCAACTGATAATTGACAAAATAGGATCCCCCTTCAGCTTTGAATTTCCCTTGTTCTAATCATCTAGCTTCGAAAATAATCTTTTTTTTTTCTAATAATAATTTTATGTCCTTGCTATTAAATAATTCTATGTTGTATTAGACATTCATATTTACAGTCACACTAGTGTAATTATCACCCAATAAATTGTATTAGACATTCATATTTACAGTCACACTAATGTCATTATCACTCAATTACCTTACTGAAGAATGCTAGCAACTTCTCCTTTTTACCTTCTCTCTACTTCTACTTCTACATATGTGATATTTAATTCCACTTACACTAAAAACTATAATGTTAATGTTTTGAAAGTACAAACTTGATACTTTCCTTACCATAGTTGACAAAGAGACTCCTCACAATAATAGTATAGTTAATAACCAGCAAAATGCCAGGCAATTCTCAAATGGATGCTCATGCTCCTTAGGCTTTCATGTCAAAGAATATATCAGAGAAGAGATTATTCAAAAGAGACTATTCTTTACATTTCCACTAGAAAGCAAACTGAATAATGGGTCTTCTTCCTTGTTATCGCTATTGATCTCAGTTTCTCTAGAATGGATCCCAGGTGTATTTGTGGTTGAGGGTAAAGGATTCTTAACTTGCACAAATGCCACTTTAACTGGTCCAGACTTCAGTTTTGATGTATCTGAACTTGAAGATGAGGTTGAGCCTGGTAGCAAGCAAACTTCTTGGTGCAACTTCTTGCCAGGAGTCTCTCCAGTGCTTGAACCATCCCCACAACGTTCAACCAGTTTCCCGTCATCACCATCATTGGACGGACCTGGCAGTAAATCAGTCTTATCTTCCTTGACCCGTACTGGACCTATTTCAACAGTGTTGTTTGCATCTGCCCTTTGGGGATTAACTTCACCATCTGGCACAAACCAAAAGTTTGACAAGATTCAGCAAGTACAAGTTCCAACAATCACATAAACTACAGGAAATCAAGGGTTAAAGCAAGAACCAATTATATGACAAGGAGAAAAAAAAAAAAAAAAAAGACTTAGGCAAAGCTACTATATGTTACAGAGCAAATGGGTGAAAAAAATAGAGATGTGGAAACGAGGATATCATTGCATAAGGATGATGCAGCTGTAAAGTACAATATATAAATATATGCTTCTTAAACGGTTATACAAGAGAGAGATTATAAGAAAAAACCATGCATATACTGACCTCCAAGGAAAGACTCAATACTTTGATACAGTACAGATGATGCTCCTAAAGAAAGATCCCCATCATGACTTGCAATTTCACTCTTATACATCCTCTCAACCAATTCAAACTTATCTGATTTCCATACACACTCAAGAGTGATAAATTCCTCATTTGTTGGGTAAAACTCCCTAAAGACCTGTATCAATTGTGCATAAACAAAACAGTAAAAATCATACAAGCTAAAAGGCATCTAAGAACAATTTGCCATCAGAATAATTTGCACAATAAAGAAGGGTTGACCTCAAGTCCTTCTTGATTTATTTTAACAGATTGCTTCTTTTGGGAGAGAGAAGAAACCATGTTGAATACTGAAACAACATCAAGTAAAATCTGTAGAGCAGAGAGAAAAAGATAGGTTCAGCCGATCAGTGAGGGGAAAAAGCAAACCACTAGGCATGAACTTAAAGGTTGCCATATCCGGACTTTGTAAAGTGACACAACATTCCACAGGGACAGCCACAGGGACATCGCATTTTAGGAAACAGTCCAACAATAGATACAGTAGACAAGTTTTTATGTCCTAAGTGGACATGATTACTTTGTTGGATAGCTCAATACCATTTTTAATACCAGGACCTAGTTTTCTCATACATATCACTTGCAAGATGCTGCTGTAGCATGTACGTTTCTTTTTTCTCATAATAAATCCACAACTTCCCACTTGGCTAACTCGCCTTGTATTCCATGTTTAATAAAAGAACATTATTGTTTTGTTCAACAACTCAGTTCCATGTACCTTCCTCTCCAGGTTTATGGAAATTTATGAATGGGTCCAGCACTTGAGCCATCTAAAATTATAAGAACGTGAGCTTATATGCCATAAACTATCCATTTGACCTGATATTTACTCCGTAAATTTCAAATTTAAAAGTTCTGGAAAAAAGACTTGGAATTACCTGTTGAACCAAAACTCTAAGTCGTGCAAGCAGAGCTAAAATAGTCAGAGAAAATCCCATGAAAAATGAACGAGCGAGTAACGTAGATATCTCGCTGTAGAATAGTCAAGGGTAATAAATTCACATGATGCATATTTCAATTATGTTGAATGATTCGCATTAAAATACTGTTTACAGAATGGCAAAGACCTGTTTCTGGAATTTTCCCTATAGATGGAAGATAGCATTATGAGGCCCAAGAAACAATAAAGATAATCATGATGAACTGAGACTACCAGGTAAATCATGAGGGAATTTTCTGTTGTAGGATAATTTGACTAAGACTACCAGGTAAATCAAATGGACACGATAACAGTATTCAGAAATTTATGTTAAAGTTGGGACTCGGATGCCTTAGAATACCATAATTCATGATAGTCAGTTGGACAGCCACATTACCAAACCAAAAACCATCAACTTTCAAATATTATTTTCTATCTTATTAAAACTTACAAGAAAGTTAATATCTAAACAAAAACCAAAGGATACATAGCTGCCTTCAACATTGGCTCAACCATCTGCAGCAGAAACAAAATGCATTTCAACACATTAGAATAAAGCAAGTATTTCATGCTGGACCACCCTAAGACATCCCCACCACAATCATAGGCCTACTTTGTTACAGAATTGAGCCTTGGATTCATAGCTACGGCATTCAGGTCAAGCATAATCAAGAAAAACTTTGGATCATTCTGAGAAAACAGACTATCAAACTGAAAGGTCTTTCCACTTGTATTAAATACCTATATAGCGGCTAGCATTGCTTTCACAAAGATAATAGTGAATATATCAATGTTAACTGCACTAAGAAGTATAAGAAAAGGAGACAAAATTGAAAAGTCATATGATGAAAGCAAGAACACACCTGTGATAGAAGGCGTGCAGCTCCCAAAAGTCGCTCCATAAAATTATATTTTCCACTTTCACATTTTCTTCTCTTCAAGCTGTGCCAAAATAATTTCATAAGTAATTACATATTATCTATGTGGTCAAGCCCGTGAAAGTTTTCGGCCTACCAAACACACAACTGAGATTTTCAAACTGGGGACTAAAGCAAGATTTCCTATGAGAGAGAGATAAAGCTCATTTTATCTATTATCCCAATCCATTACAAAAGATGAAGTTAATGGAGCTTATCACATAAGATTTCACTACATTATCTTTCCTTTTGACAAATGCCTTAACCTTTCCTCTAATTCTGAATTCCATAATAAAATTGCTTGACACTCTAATGTAAGTTCAATATATGCTGATTAAACCTCCCCTCCCTCCCCCAAAAACAAAACAAAAAAAAACAAAAAAAGGAAAAAAAAAAGAGCATATTGCAGCATCAACCGTATCTAGTACCCATATAATGAAATTGAAATTTTTTTTTTTTTTACCTTTCTAACAGATGCACCTTTTGCTTAGGCTTCTTCCCAGTGATACTTTGGAAACAGCAACCCAAAATCTCCTCCAATTTAGTTGACTGTAAAAGCCTCAAATCCCTCCTTACCTGGCATCCAAAAAAGTGAGGTAAATTATGTACATGCATAAGTAATATATAGAAAAGACAGTTAAATTGTAAAACTTAAACTGATCCTAATAAAGCTAAGCAACCTAAAAGTTTGAAATAAAAAACTGATTCTAATATGCTATTCAACAAAAGCACACCACTCAAATTAGACAATTAACCATTGACTTTGACTGCTACCAAGCATACTTAGTGCAAGTTAAAAGATCCTTTTTTTTTTTATTCTTCTTTTTGTCTTTATCAAACAACAAGGTAAAAACTTATGATTATAAACAAGGTGTGGGAAGTTGTAAACCTTCATAAGGTACTGGAAGTACGAGCAACGCCTATGCTGGTTTTTGTTCTTGTAGACCATTCTTTCGAGAATGGCACACTCTGCTTGCAGCTGACCAAGCAAAGATGTTAACTTCTCCTCTATAATTTCTACCTCTGAACCCATTGAGTCACTGCAGATTACTATTTTTAGACAAAATTATGATTAACTGAACATTTTTATGACTGGGTTGTTGAGGGAATTGAACATTAACAAAAGCAAAACTACGACATGGGCAATTAAACAGAAGAACAGTCAAATAAAGTTGAAATTAAGCTTGCCCGAGTCTCATTGGGAGGCGGTGATGACTGAAGCACGGCGGATGTGGTGGCGGCGCGGGTCAGTGAGAGTTGAGAGAAGATGAGAGAGAGTGAGAAGTGAGAACAGAGGAGACTGGAGAGCCGAGAGACTGAGAGGCGCGGGGGAGAAGAAGATGATGGTGGCGACGGCGCGACGCGGTGGTGAATGGTGATGGTGTCGACTGTCTAGCTGAGAGAGACAGAGTGAAAGTTGAGACTGAGAGAGGGTTGTCGAGAGAATGAGAGAGTGAGTGAAGTGAATGAGTTGGGTTTTGGGCCTGGGTTCCACTCACACACACTCTTGGGTTTGGGCCAAACACACACACTGCCACACAGCCCAAGCTTTCCAAAGGCCCAAAAAAATACATCCCAAAGTCGGTTGATGGTTGGTTGGTCGAGTAACCGACTTTCCTCATTTTAGCAACCATCATCTGAACCGACTTTGATAGGTCGTTGGTAACATCCGACTAGACTTTTGTGGGTCGGTTGTTAGTTGCTTATTGGCCAAAAAATGGGTTGGTAATGAGTCCATTGTTGGGTGGAATAGTAATAATTGTGATTTGCTACAGCATTATAGTTGGCTTGTGCATGATTGATTGTTTGCTGCTCTGCCTTTGTCTTTGGGCTAGGCCGGCAAAATGGGACAGGTCAAATCGGCCTGTCACTAGGTAAGCTTGTCTGGTTTTGGAGGCATTTCGGCCCATATTAGAGTGGGCCTAGTCGAGTTAGGCCTTACATAATTCTATTAGATCCAGGCCCAGCTTATAGGCTAACGTCTAGTGCATCATGTTATTACCATATCACCAATGAATATGAGACTCGTTCTATGATATAGGTAAGAATTTATCTTTTCTAGGGGTCCCATGAATCAAATTAAAAACTTGTTGATCATTAAAGCTGATCCTTTCATTCTATTTTGATGTAGCAACACGTGTATTGAGCATCAATGTCTAGCACGGAAATTCGAGTACACCTAAATACCTAATCATCCTTCTTTTCTATTCTCCCTTTTCCACTTTCATTTTCTTGTGTTTGGCCTTAATCATGGTTTGTTGGGACTTGGGACAAGATGTTAAAAGATATTAAATTGCAATATTTATAATATGTTGTTAAATTGTTAATTAAAATATTAAAATATAGTTATATCTAATTATTTATCATGATTAATAGTTTAGTACTATGATCTATTAAAAGACATGAATAAACTGTTTGCGTTTGTTAACAATATCCTTAATCAATCTCTAAATTATTCCATTATTGGTTTGGTACGTACTATAATTCTTATACTCTACCCAACTCCATGAACATGAGTCATGCCTACAATGGAAATTAACAAATAAGAAAACTTGGGTTTGGTGGGTGTTGAATAGTAAGGTTGGTTGGGTGGTTTTTTAGTCCTGCTAGAAAATAGAATCAGTAGGGACTTCCATGCCAAAAGTGCCAAATGAATGCTGACAAAACTTTTCAATTCAACAAATCAAAGGACGGCAATATACTTATATACATCATATATGGATTGGACCACTCCCACCTCCTTATGAGTTATGACATATCTATAAAATTTACCAATTCTACATTTTTCTCTAAGCTTCAAGTTCTATATAAAACTTTACACCTAATTTCACTTTTTTAATTGTTTAAGGTTTAAATAGAATCACCGAAAGAGTAAAGAAGAAGGCAGAATACAATATACAAACCATCAACTGAACAAAGTAAATTCTTTTAAATTTCCTTTTAGCATACTCTCATGTTGAGAAAGCAAAGCAAGGGTGGTGGGAGCAAGGTGGGGTTTTGTGTCATTGTGATGGGGTTCAAAGTTTTTTCCTTTATTCCAAAAAGGTTGAAATTCCCCTGATCTAGATCCACCAATCAAAAGGGTACACCAGTTTCTTATTGTTTATGTCAGGAATCATGCCATATCAATTAGCTAATTAATTAAGTAATTAGCTTTAATAAGGTGGAAAATGTTACTGTACAAGACTCCCCATTTTCATTCTTGGCCAAAGCTATGCCATAGTTCATAATTGTGATCGCAATATGATTGATAATGATAAACAAGGGATATGTTCGATAATGATAAACATAAATTTTGCAGACATAAATAGCATTAAGTCAAATCAAGTTAATGTATATAATTAATAATCATCCAAGCATTTACTTAAACGATTGTGGAAAACAAACCTATACTCCAATTAAAGTTTTTTCAGCTACAAACACTGAAACAGCTTGCTAAAGGTCTACACCCCATTTTCCCTTTCTCATTTTGGTTTTTCTCTTTGGAAGAAAGTATAATTTTGGACCTTTCAACAAGCTTGCCAATTAAGTCAGTCCAAAAAAACTAAAAAACAAGTATGCCAAATTTGTATCTACTAGTTTCAACACCCTATACTTTCACAGCTCCATAATTTATACTAAAAAACGGTCACATTCTTGATTTTCTTATCTAATACAATATAAGCTGCTTAGTGTGCTCTGTGCCTGTCCACAAGGTTTTATTCCTTTTAAAAATGTATTTGCCCTCTCCAACACTTCATCCTCTTCTAGAAATGACCAGAATACCCCTCACAAGCCCACACAGGCACACGGTATTATCCTACAAGACTAAGCCCTCGAACTCAATTGACCAAAATACCCTTCTGTGCGAAGTATTCAAGAAGCCGGCGTTTTGGACTGTTTTGGAATCCCCCGATAAAATACCGGTCAACTGTCCCTCCTCCCTACTAGGCTGCTACACTGTCGCCTTCGGACCCTTCCCAGAATTGGGTAGTTAAAACTTCACGTAATACCAAAACAAACACAAAAATCTATGACAAAACAGCAACCAAATCTCCATTTTCATGGTCCCAAGTGTTCGTGAAGCATTTAGAAAGATGACACAGCTCTGTAGAAAAATCGTCCACGTCAACTTCCGGTGGAGTATACTCGAGAGGGTTTCGATTATCCGGGAGTTTTTCCGGTTCATATGGGATAGGGTTCTTGTTTGTTCCGTAGGGAAGCCGCTCATCCGGTACAGGCGGTTGTCCCGTGGCGGCAGCAGCCGGGCTCTGACGCCACCGCCAGAGGCCTTAGAGGTCGACGCTCTGGCGGCGGACGTGCCCACCACCAGTTGTAACCTGTATGAGACGACGGATGCGGATTTGGTGAGCTTGAAGATCAGTTTGTTGGGTGATTGCCAGATTGGAAAAACAAGCTTCTTGGTAATGGAGTAATTAATAATGTTTCTTATTGATGACTTGTTTGGTGATATATTGGCTTGAATATTGATGTTGATTTTTTATTCTTTTTATTTATTTACGTATTTTTTTGTGGTTTTTTGTTCTTCAAGGCCAAATATGTTGGGGATGAGCAGGAAGAGACATTTTTGCAGATGGCTGGAGTAAATTTAATGGACAAAACATTGGTTGTTCAAGGGGCTCGGATTTCCTTTAGCCTGTGGGATGTTGGAGGTATGACATATATGTATAAAATTATGTATATATATTACAGAAGTGTTCTTTTGTCAGACAGTCTGATACAATACGGTACGTTATACACAGGTGATCAGAGTTCCAATCAGCATGTTCCAATCGCGTGTAAAGATGCAGTAGCAATTTTGTTCATGTTTGATCTTACTAGTAGGTGCACACTAAACAGGTGTGTTCATAATTTTCTGATATTTGATTTTTGAGTGAAGACTTAATTACATGTTTATTACCATAGATAATTGTACTAGTGGGATTAATCTGGTGCTTTAATTTTGTGCATTTGCAGTGTTATTGGATGGTACACTCAAGCAAGAAAGTGGAATCAGGTATTATTTTATCTTTTACATGCATATGTCTACTGATGTAAGTAGTTAATTGATGTCATCGATCACTACTTCCTCTGAGAAAATGTAGTGGTGGATTAATTGGGCGATTAGGCATTGATTTTGGTTTAATTCATATGGATTTTTTACAGAGTAAAGAGTAAAAGGCCTCTGCATATTTGCAAATTAAGGCTACAATTACTCCATTCATAATGCTTTTACCTGTCTGCTATATGCCAATAATGGACTCTGCTTAATTTATGGATATATGAAAAGCACTACTTTAGTTTATTGAGCAATTAGTATGAAAGAGTGCAAATAATGAATTTAGAGGCACCCATATTAACTAATCATGATGTTAGGACTAATTGTAGCACCCCCTACCTTGAAAAATTGATGCCAAATTGATACTTGGCCCATAAAAGGAGTCGTTCTGGTACTGTTATAATTAGTGACATTATTCACATGTTCTATGTTCTTATGAATTTACATCTGATTAAGTTCCTACTTTCTGTTTGTTAAATTGCAGACAGCGATTCCCATACTAATTGGGACAAAATTCGATGAGTTTGTGAGGCTTCCCCCGGATCTGCAATGGACAATTGTGACCCAGGTACAAATTTCTTCCACATGCATTTAAATTAGCCCTAATAACACAACATTAATACTAGTAGAGTGACCAAAATTCTTCCCAAATTAGTCACCAAAATGATATGGCAAATGACATCATGACACTATTTTATTTTGGAAGATGGGTTTTAAAAATTTCATGACACTGTTTCATGAGTTACACTAGAAATATTTCCTGATCATATTATTTGACTAATTATGTGGCAAATAGGATTCACTTCTTATAGTTATAGACGCATTATATGTCACATGATATGGTCAACTAATATATTTAAAAAAAAAAAATAGTCTCTAACATCTATCATGTTTTATGTGCAAAAAAATGAGATTTGCAGTGAGCTCAAATATGAACAAACATTACGGTACTACACCATAAATGCAAGGTCTAACTTTTTAAGTTTCTAGAAAAATGCTTGGCTCATTTCATGTAAAAAGTCATTGACTAATCACAAGCCAAATAACAATTTAACACTTGTTTATTTATTTATTTTTTCTCTAAATGACCAATTATTTCTTGTAATCAACCCACATCAAAATTGTGGTCGTTTATGTCAAAGAAACAAGGAGAAAGAAACCAAAGTCTCACTGAACAACAAGGTTGCTTGACCATAACATGCAGTAGCTGATGAATTAGTTGTCAAAATGTGTGGCACTACATAATGTGAATGTGAAGGATGTTTCAATGTTTGGGATAAAAAGGAAGACTTGGGGTCTTGTATTGTCGATTCTGACAAAAACACTTGGCTAACTCATTTTTCTCTCTCCGCGTCAAGGATAAGCATAAGACCCACTCATTGACTAGAGCTTTCAACATATAATAATGAATTGCAATTATATATTATATGCAGGCCAGGGCTTATGCAAGGGCTATGAATGCAACCCTCTTCTTCTCAAGTGCAACCCATAACATCAATGTCAACAAGATCTTCAAGTTCATCTTGGCCAAGCTATTTAACTTGCCATGGAAGGTAGAGAGGAATTTGACTATTGGAGAGCCCATCATCGATTATTGAAATGTACTTTTCAATTCACTGATATAGTGATATCCAATATTTGTACATAATTGAGAGGAAAGAAACAAACAAACAAAAAGAAAGAAAAAGAAAACAGAAGGAAGATTTTTCAATGTTCCAGGAATAGTCGACCCATATTTTTTCTTTTCTTTTGGCCTTAGAGCTCACCCCTATCTTGTTATTTCTTACTAAATTACACACTGAAATACTGAATGGAAGAGCAGAGTGGTGATAGTATTTTTTTTTGTTTTTTTTACCTAGGTAGTTGATATACCAATTCCCATGGTCAAGGTACATGTATGGACATGGTTGGTGTTTGATGGTTGTAGTTTGTGCAGTAAGTTAGAAAAAGATTGTGGTGTTTGATGGTTGTGACAAGTGAGTTTGTGCAAGTAAATTAGAAAAAGATGTTTCTGTTTGATAGTTTTGGCAAGTTGCAAGTGGCAAGTGAGTTTGTTCAACCAAGTTGGAAAAGATGAAAAATGAAAGATGGAAATCCAACACAATCTCTGAGCGAGGTTATACAAACACCTTAGATAACTGGTCGAATAACCACTTATTTTTTATTTTCTTAATTCTTATTTCTTTTCTCAGTTTTTAGGAACAATGAAGGGCCATAAGGCTCAAGATACAGACGACTCTGGGCCACAATAGCAAGATCCTCAACCAAGGCGTTGGAGGCCTAATAAGAAACACTCAGGCTAAGAAAGAGGCCCAAATTAGTCAACCCATCAGAGAGTAATGAATACTTTGCAATAATGAACCAAGTTCATGATTTCATCAGAATTGGGTACAAACTTCATTGAGCGACTTTTATGGTCAATTTCCAAATCACTTGGTTTCCTCAAGCATTTTTTAGCGAAATTATTTAAATTTAAGACCTATTCAATATTGTGAAGAGAAATACGGGTTTCCTCACACATTTGGAACAAATTTGCATGCAATTATAGACGTTATAAATATCTTTGAAGTTCAACGTATTTTGGACTTAAATCTCACACTTTTTGAAATTATACAAATATCTTTTAGAAATAACTTACATAAATGTACGATTTAATTAGAGTATAGTCCTTCTAACATTTCTTATTTGGAAAAAAAAAATTATGTTTTTTTTTTCAAATAAAACCCTTATTTTTTTCTAAATAGTGCCCGTTGACCATTGTCTTGTCAAAGAAATATGTCATTACGGGTTCACCTCATACCTTCTTAGGATATAGAATGAGGTTTGTGGAGGCTGCATGTTAGGTTTTAACTTTGAGATTTTGGGCGTAAATCTCAAAGTTAAAACCTAATATAAAGCCGATAAATCAGGGCTTGAGAAAAAAGTAAAAATACACTGTTAAACACTCAAAAATGGCCGCTGAGCACTCAATGCCTAGTATGTGTGAAAAAAATATAAACTAATAGACCAATATTATGTAACATGGAATGATTACAATACTATTGGACTTTCGTTAGCTATAATTTTAAAATCCATAAGGCTTTAATCAGTAAATTGTAAAATTAAAGAACCTAAATAGAAATCTCCCTAATTATTTGAAATGAAAGGATTAAAAAAATCATACTTTTTTTAAAGGATGTTGGAGGAACTCCTTCAACGGAGGAATGAGGCAAGTATTATTCTTATATATACATGTGAGTCTTATAAAAAAAGTTGTGACGATACACTTGAGTTAGGAGTGGGCATCGATTGGGTGGGTTGGCTTGGGACCTAAATCACCAGCAGGGCTCGATTTGAAGTGTTGTCGGCCTATAACTACCCAAAATCCTTTCAATCGGCTCGGTTTGAAACACAATTGGGTTGTGAGTTGTAGTGGTCAATTTTGGGTTGCAATGGTTAGTTTCGGGTTGTGCCGACAATAATATATCATAACATTCAACGAGTTGGAAAAGAAAAGACAATGACGCGAACCACGTTGTCCGACAAGTTTGAAGAAATTTTGATGAGCGAGAGAAATCTAATATGAGGGAAATTGTGAGAAAGATAAGATGAATTGATTGAGAGATGAGTTCGACCAAAAAATCTAATATTGAGAGAAGGGAGATGATAGAGAGATCTAAGTAAAGATAAGGACACCTCCTTATCCTCTGCCACGTCCTTATCCTCTGCTTTGAATTCAAAAATATCTCCAGCTGCATCATTATCATCTTGCTGATATATCTCTTGTCTTATCATGTATTCAAATAGTTGTTTCCATTGTATATGACTCTTGTAATAGACTATTATAAATATATTAATACAATACTAAAAGTGCATCGAGAATCTTCTGCACTCAAAACCCATCACCTGTGTCTATTCTTTATGGTATCAGAGCTTCTCGTCTCACGACAAGAAATCTCAACATCCTAGTTGCCTTTTTCTTTGTACTCTAATCAGTATCTCTCTCATCTCCCCTTTCTCCAATGGCCTCCTCCTTGTCTACATCGTCCACTCCTGCTCCTATTGTCAATGTGAGCAACGCAGTGTCTGTCAAATTGGGTCCTAACAATTTTCCCATTTGGCGTGCACAGATGATTCCTTTGTTGAAGAGCCGTAACCTTATGCGTTATGTTGACAGATCTCTTCCATGTCCTCCTGCATTTCTTACTGATGATGCAGGGAAAGTCACGGACAAGGTTAATCCAACATATGAAGCTTGGATTCTTGAAGACCAACTGGTTCTTAGTTGGATCAATTCCTCTCTCTCTGACCGA
The DNA here is from genome assembly GCF_963921425.1 of Dryas octopetala. Lineage (NCBI taxonomy): Eukaryota > Viridiplantae > Streptophyta > Magnoliopsida > Rosales > Rosaceae > Dryas > Dryas octopetala. Next base: position 14,388,597 of record NC_141366.1, on the reverse strand, counting down.
CTGCTCTCTTCAGTGGTCACTCTGACTTCTGCCAAATCAACCTGGGATTCTTTCTCTCGTCGTTTTGCTTCCACCAATCAGAACAGAATTATGCAGCTACGTGGTGAATTGTTTCGTACTGTTCGTGGGGATCTTGGTATCTCTGAATACCTTGATCGTATCCATTCTCTTTCTGATCAACTTGCTGTTGCTGGTCATCTAGTCCAATCCTCTGATCTCATTACCATTATTCTCAACAACATGGGACCAACCTATGAGGCAACTGTTAGTTCCATTCAGGCACGTGAAACTCTGATTTCTTATGACGACTTGGAAGCTTTGCTTCTCACTGCTGAGAGGCGTTATCATGAACAACATCAGCCTGCTATTGATCCTTCTGTCACGGCTCTCGCGGCTACTCGTGGGCGTGGTACCTTTCGAGGTCGTGGTGGCTTTCCTTTTGGCCATCGAGGGGGTGCGCGTGGTCGTTCTAATGGTCATTTTGGCTTTGGTCGTGGTGGTGTCATGGGTTCTGGCTCTTCCATTCTTGGTTCTCCACCATATGCCACAGGTGGTTCTTCTAGTAGTTCTCGACATGTTTGCCAGATATGTACTCGTACCGGCCATACTGCCTTAGACTGCTACAATCGCATGAATCTCTCCTATGAGGGACGTGTTTCGCCTCAAAAGTTGACTGCCATGGCTGCTTCCTCCCACCAACGCCCCTCTGCTACCACTTGGCTCTCTGACAGTGGCGCCAATGCTCATATTACTTCTGATTTGGGGTCTCTTACTCACACTAAGGAGTATCATGGTAACGACAATGTGGGTGGTATTGGTAATACCTCTGTCTTGCCTATTTCCCATATTGGTTCATTTCAATTTCCTTCCTCTTCTCTTAAATTAACTAATGTGCTTCATTGTCCATCTGCTTCTTCGAACTTATTATCTGTTCATCAGTTTACACGTGATAATAACTGTTTTTTTGTTTTTCATTCTGATCGTTTCTTTGTTAAGGACTCGCGGACGGGGAAGACGCTTTTTCAAGGGAGGAGTGAAAATGGGCTCTATCCGCTTTGTATCGGTTCATCGTCCTCCTCGTCTTCCATCCCTTTAGGTTGTTCTTTTGCTGGTGTTGGTGTGCGTGTGTCCTCTGATTTATGGCATTCGCGTTTAGGTCATCCAGCCAGGAATATTTTTGGTCATTTAATTTCCAATAAGTAGTTACCCACTTCTGGTGCAACATCCATGTCTTTTTGTAACTTTTTTCCTTTGGGAAAAATAACAAAGTTACCTTTTAATATTTATGATTATGTTTCTTCCTTTCCTTTGGAATTATTGCATTCGGATGTATGGTCTGCTTCTAATGTTTCTGTTCAAGGCTTTAAATATTATCTCCTATTTGTTGATGATTTTTCAAGGTATTCATGGATTTTTCCCATACGGTTCAAACATGAAGTGCACACAATCTTTATTCAATTCCGGACTTATGTTGAAACTGCTTTTTCTAGAAAAATTAAAGCTCTTCAAACTGATGAAGGGGGTGAATATACTAAGTTTTCTTTTCAGGAATATTTGAGTAAAAATGGCATTCAGCATAGGTTTTCTTGTCCGAAGCATCCTGAACAAAACGGGCTCGCAGAAAGGAAACATCGACATCTTTGTGATACAGCCTTAACTCTTTTGGCCCAAGCTCAATTACGTCCCCGTTTTTGGGTAGAGGCATTTCATGCTGCCACCTATCTTGTTAATCGTCTCCCATCTCGTGTTTTGGGTTTTCAATCTCCCTATGCCAAATTATTTCAACGTAAGCCCAATTATGCCTTTTTAAAAGTTTTTGGTTGCTCCTGTTTTTCATATCTCCGGCCTTATAATCATAACAAGTTGGATTTTCGTTCCAAACGATGTGTTTTTCTCGGATACTCTTTAAATCATCATGGGTATAGGTGTCTTGATGTCTCCACACGTCGTGTGTTCCTTTCTCGTCATGTTTTATTTGATGAGTCTTCATTTCCTTATCAAGAGCTTCTCGCTACTTCTTCTTTGGGAACGTCTTCTTCCACTGCGACTCTTCACACAGACACGATATCCTCCTCTCCTTTAACCTTTGTTCATCTTTCTTCCTTTCCTTTGGATATTTCTCCTTGTTCTAATCCTGCAGGTAACCCACCATTGCCCCTAGCCTCTCCAGTTCCGTCTTCTGGTTCGGGTTCTTTGTCTCCGCCTCCCAGTCCTGTTCTCCTGCCACATACTGTCGATACCTCTGCTGCTTCCTGTTCTGTCCGTTCCGGTCGTGTTGTTTCTGCTCCTACCAGTCCATGTGTGTCTCCTATTGTTGTTTCTTCTCGCAGTCTTCCTTCCTCTCCCACCGGTGCAACTGTGGCTCCCCTTGTGTTTGCAGCGCCCCCTTCACTAAATGAGCACTCCATGTACACAGGCAAAAGATGGTATTGTCAAGCCTAATCCTAAATTTGCACACATTGCTTATGCTTCTGATATAGTTGAGCCCTCTTGTTTTAGTCAAGCAGTAAAACATCCCAAATGGCGTGAGGCTATGTGCACTGAATTTAATGCTCTGCAGCAATCGGGTACCTGGACTCTTGTGCCACCATCTTCTGGTATGAACATCCTTCCAAATAAATGGGTGTTCAAGATCAAGAAGCATTCTGATGGCTCTATCGAGCGTTATAAAGCTCGTCTAGTGGCCAATGGATTTCACCAACAAATGGGCGTGGATTTCTCTGAAACTTTTAGTCCAGTTGTTAAGCACTCTACCATCAGATTCGTTTTGGCTCTTGCAGTACATAAGGGCTGGTTGGTTCGTCAATTAGATGTGCAGAATGCTTTTCTGCATGGCTATCTCTCCGAAGATGTGTACATGAAACAACCAACTGGTTTTCTTGACTCTCAATATCCCAATTTAATTTGTAAGCTTCGTCACTCTTTTTAGGGTCTGAAGCAGGCACCTCGAGTGTGGTTTCAATGTTTTGCGGACTATCTTGAACATCTTGGGTTTACTGAGTGCAAGTGTGATTATTCCATGTTTACTCTTAATTCCAATGGTGTTTTTATTATACTTCTTATCTATGTCGATGACATTCTTATCACATGGAATAGCTCTTCTCATATTGCTTCTCTCATTCGTGATTTGGGGAGATTGTTTTCTATGAAGGATTTGGGTCCCATTAATTATTTTCTGGGCATCGAGGCTACTTATGCGAATGGTGGTCTTTATCTAACTCAAAGAAAATATGCTACTGATTTGTTGCTTCGCATAGGTTTACAAGATGCAAAGCCTCTTGCTACACCGTCCTCCACAGGTCGCAAATTGAGTTTATATGATGGTTCTCCCCTTGCTGATTCGACCCAGTATAGGAGCGTTGTTGGTGCACTCCAATATTTGACTATTACACGGCCGGATATCTCGTATGCTGTCAATCAAGTCGGCAAATTCATGCATCAACCCACTGATGTTCACTGGACTGCGGTCAAACGCATTCTTCGTTATCTCAAGAACTCTTCCAACTATGGGTTGTTTTATTGTCCAAGTTCCTTGGCTATTCAAGCTTACACGGATGCTGATTATGCAGGAGACCCCGACAATCGTTATTCCACTGGTGGTTTTTGTGTTTTTGTTGGTGCTAATTCGGTGTCCTGGAGCTCCAAAACTCACCGCACTGTTTCTCGTTCTAGCATAGAGGCGGAGTATCGTCAGTTGGCCTACACTGCTGCTGAGCTTTCATGGTTCCGTTCCTTACATTTTGAGTTGGGTTTATATCTTCATTGTCCCAAGATCTGGTGTGATAACATCAGTTCTATTTCCCTTGCCTCCAATCCTGTATTTCATGCCAAGACACGCCATTTAGAGGTTGATTATCATTTTGTCCGTGATAAGGTTGTTAGAAAGGAATTGGATGTGGGTTATGTTCGTAGTGAAGATCAGCTTGCTGATATCTTTACCAAGGGATTGTCTTCTCAGCGTTTCAAGCAGTTATCCTCCAAGCTTCATGTCCGAGAATGCGGGGGCGTAAAGATAAGAACACCTCCTTATCCTTTGCCACGTCCTTATCCTCTGCTTTGAATTTAAAAATATCTCTAGCTGCATCATTATCATCTTGCTGATATATCTCTTGTCTTATCATGTATTCAAATAGTTGTTTCCATTGTATATGACTCTTGTAATAGACTATTTTAAATATATTAATACAATACTAAAAGTGCATCGAGAATCTTCTGCACTCAAAACCCATCACCTGTGTCTATTCTTTACTAAGAAGTTTTGAATTTGATTAGATTAAGATTAAAAAAAAAAAATAGGATAAGGATAATAATAAAAGATAAAAATATAATATAAATATATATTTTAAAAAACGGGCGGGTCGTAGAAGCGAGCTAGAATTTTTTATCCAAAACCGACCCGTTTATTTTCAGTTTGAATCCATTATGACCGGTGGGCTGTGTTGTATGATACTATGATGTGCATCCGACTCAACGGGGCTGGGCGGGTTAAAGGTGGTGAGCAAATTTTGCTTTTAAGTATACCTAAGTTAAAAAAGTGCAGTACATTTATGCATTTATTTTTGTAGGACCCACAAGCTTTAAACTTTTTGAACTTGCTTAAGTCAAATTTTTGTTTCTTTCAAATCGTTTGGCACACCAAATCAATGACCATCATTTAAGATGTTAAGAAAGAAGAGAAGAGCATTGAAGATGTTCTTATATTTGAAATCTCAACACAGATCTTTTCAAAGATTTTTTCATCCATGTGTTAAGTTTGGCTGGTTCTACACCTACGAAGGTGTAATGATGCCTCCAATGGGAGGCCTAGGCCATCCATTGAGATTGAAGAGATGCCATACATTGATTGGAAGTGACATTTATCAAGAAAACACAAAAAGAAATATTTATGTGATGGGAAACAAACTTGACAACTTAGCTTGGCATTGGGCTTTAATTTATTGTAGGTTTGTAACGTGTAAGTTTAGGGCACTCAGCACTCACTTCTTATCACCAAGGGGGTGTGCTGAAGGATGTACCAATCGGAGATACCAATAGGTATATCTCCATCCTCTTCTCTCTCTTTATCTCTGTCCTCTCTCTCTCTCTTTATTTCCCTCCATCTTTATTTCACCTTTTCTCTCTTTTTCTCTCTGGTGATAGTGTGATACCACACAGGTGGTATCTCAGGATAAATAAGTTTTATTCTTGTTTTTAGGGTCGCTTTAGTGTACAAGAGCTGTAATGATATAAAACGTGTAAGGGGGTAAAGTAATCTCAACCGACAGTTTTGTATACTAATGCATATGAATAGATGGTGAGTTACACAAAATCGTGAGTTACAGTCAAAACTATATTAAAGAGAGTAAGAGACAATACACAAAATAATGGTGAGTTACAATTGTTAATATAGTAATAAATGAACTCTACAAACAATCTTTTAGGACGTCAACTACGACAATGTGGGAGATCAAATAGAACCATTATATGATACTTTGAAATGTAAGAAAAAAAAAAGAACATATAACTTGTTCGTAGTATTCATGAATATACGTAAATTAGTTAATACACGGACGAAACTATTTATCTGTATTCACATATTCATTATATCAGTACATGCATATTTATTATAAACAATCCCTAAGAATCCTAATCAATTAATAATTACTAATAATCCAATTATCTAACAAGGGGCTTATTACTAGATTCAAAAAAACTGAAAAAACTCTTCTCCTAGAAGTGAGAGTTGATTACACAGACCTGCCCTATGCGCGCAGTTAAACAAAGCAATAAAATCAAAGAAATTAAGCGGCTATATAAATGATACATGAGGACAGAAAACTTGCTATATATTATTAATGAAGAGATGGATGCAAGAAGATAGAAATGAAATACATACTCTTAAGAGTATGAAATTCAAGCTAGCTTCTTAATTCAAATGCGCACACAAAGTAATTTCAAATAATTGTAATTTCCACATATTGAGATGCTCGACTGAATCTATACACCTGGTCACCCATCATTCGGTACATTTCAGGGTTTCCTCCAGTGCTACGCACTTCTTGGGAGACAAAAACCTCAAGCTTTTCCATGACACGACCATGTTCTAGTAGAAAACCCAACAGGCAAACTTCATTCTCTGTTCCCTTGAAGCCCTTTACCTTAACCGCCCTTAATGTTCGGGTTAAGCACCTGTAAACTATTCCATGCCGACTCCAAAAGGTCTCAAGAGGATACAGTTGAAATGGAGGGTCATACGACTAAAGAGAGATTAGAGAAAAAAAAAAAAAACTTAGTTAATTTAATATAATCATATCATGAATTCATCATATATATATATATCTTACAGTTAATTACTAATTATTAAGGGAAGCTTTCTGTATTGCGTAATACATATATATGTAGAATGTGAGAGAACAAACGATTGATCCTATTATGATGCATTAATATTATTTGAGAACCCACTACGTCACTCACCTGAATTAAAAGTCTGCCAAAGCTTATGTCGATGGTCAGAACTTCAAGAACAGGACAACTCTTGAACATATAGGCAATGCCGAATAACTCAGTATCGTGCATTGCCGTTTTTAAATTTAAGTGGGTCGTCCTCAAACAATCCCTTGTGTCAAGACCAAATGGTTCCTCTCCAATGGGATAGCCTGCAAACAGTTAACACATAAAAAGAACAGTTAAATAAATGTAAAGTTAAAAGAAAATGGGAAGTTGAAGAGGGAATAGGAGTACCTGAAGCAAGTAGGTGCAAACTGTCAACACCCTTATAGGGGAAAGTTGACAGAGGACTTGGTAAAGAATATCACCTATCCCATAAGCAAATTCATAGGCAAACCCAAAGTCAAGGTCTGCCTCTTCCAATCCCCCACTTATGTCTGCATCTATTGCATAGATATCTCTACCAATGTACTTGAAATATTTCAGATTTGGTACTTGAAATGAAAAGTAGATATTAAGAAACATGCACTTTTCCACAACCAAGCTTCTGAGCCTCAGGTTCCTCCCTCTAATCTCAAGAATGTCTATGTTCCAACAGTGCTTGAGAGTCAGACTCTCCAGCATGCCACAGTTTTCTAACAAGGTCCTGATAGCAGCTAGTGGGAGTTCAACCCAACCCAATGAAAGTTGGGTCAAACGATCGAAATTCCTAAACCCATTCATAACAGAACTGCAAGAGACAAGAGTAAGAGATTCGAAGCCTCGATAGAGAGAAACATACAGTGGCAAATCGAATGATGCTACATGAATTTCATCGAGATCATCCTCCTCGTCCCATGTGGGGTTGGAGAAATCAAGAACCAAATGTTTCACATTTCGCTGAAGAGCGAATCGGATGCAGTTGTCGACCACCGCTGGGAAACCTCCGGGCTGAGAAAATGTGAGGGACAAGTTGTCCAAAGTGGGTTCGTGAAAGTTGGCCATCCAGTGTTGTATAAAATGAACGAAACGGTGCGTTTGTATCTGGCCATCTGCTCGGTTGATAAAGAAGCGTTGGTTGAAGTCCACGTTATTGGTGGAAAGCCAAATGTGACGCCAGCGCCGCGACAAGGCAGAGGTTCTGGCGGCATCTGGGAAAGGCAGGAACGCTATGATTAGGACAAGGAGATAGTCCGGTAATAACGAGAACAAATCGTCTGCCATGGTGGGTTTTGCTGTTTGCTAATTAACGAGGAAGGTGGTGAAGCAATTGGCTCAACTTGCAGGCTTCTTATACAACAACAACAACAGATCGGGGGTTGGTGAAAGGTTGGCTCTCTTTCTTTGATTTTGTCCGGATTTTCCTTTAATTCCAAGTGTGTCCTAATTTGACACGAATTTTCCTTTTTTTGCCAGATTTTATTTACATATTCGGGAGGGAAATGAAAACTTGTGTCTGTCTCTTCTCATATGTATGGAAATATTAACTCTTACCAAATATTTTTTTTCGAAATTTACTGGCATGTGATATGTGACTTTGAATCTTAGCATTTTTTTAACAACCAAGGATAGGGTCTGTTTGAGGTGCTATGTAAGAAGCACTTTTACTCACTGTGTTGAAAGCGCTTATTATAAATTAAAGTACTTTTTAATAATGTAGTACTCGGAAACATGTTAGAAAGCAATGTAACTTTATATATTATTTTAATTTGGAATCTACTATACATTTAAGAACAATATATATGGATCGATCCATTAGTTGAGAAGGAATATACAATTAAAAATAGAAAAAGAAAATATACAGTGTGTTCTTAGTGTTTGCATATAAGATAGATTCATTCATGCACGAACTTTATCTATTATGGAATCTAATATACGACGTACTTTATCAAATATATTAAAATCTAATATACGTGTAGACTTATATAGATTCATTCATGCACAGACTTAATTTTATCAAAATATTTTGGAATCTAAAATACGTGTAGGAATACAAAGATTCATCAATGCACGAACGTAACTTTATCAAATATTTTAGAATCTAATATATGAGTTGGATTACATAGATTAATTAATGCATAGACGTAACTTTAACTAGTATTTTAAAATCTCATATACATGTAAGATTAATAATGACTTTAAAAAGACATATCGCATCATTTAGTCAAATTTCGTTACATTTGAACATATCGCATCATTAATAATAACTAGTATTATAATGCACGATTGTAAAATTATATATTATTTTGAACATCTAATAAGCGTAAAATATTGGCTACTTTCTAACAAGGGCATTAGTAGTCCCAATCAAATTGAAAAAAAAAAAAAAATTCTCCACGGACTGGAAGTTAATCATCAATTGAAAATCGATACAACAATCTAGATAGAAATAGTACTCATTCATCACACGAAAAAATGAAATACAATAGTCTTTTTTTTTTTTGGTGATAAAAAATACAATAGTCTTTGAGTATGAAATTAAAGCTTCTTCAACAGCGCACACAAAGTTGTTTAAATGATTGTAATTTGCAGATTATGAGATGCTCGTCTGAATCTATGCAATTGTTGAGCTATTATTCGGTACAAATTTCTTCCATGGCTGTCCACTTCTTGGGAGACAAAAACATCAAGCTTCTCGATAACACGACCATGAGCGAGAAGATGACTCAGCAAGTAAAGTTCATTTTGTGTTCCTTTGAAGCCCTTTACCTCAACCACCCTTAACGATCGCGTCATGAACCGGTAAACTATTCCATGCCGCCTCCAAAAACTATCAAGAGGATACATTTCAAATGGAGGATCATATTCCTGAAAAAATATGAGAAAAAAGAAAGAAAGAAACGTTAATTAATTTGATATCATGATATATGTTGCATATGCAGAATGCGAGAGAACTAGCGATAATGACCCAAATTAGTATTATTCTTAATTATGAGAACCCACTACTCACCTCATGAAAAATTCTTCCAGGGTGTAATTCGATGGTAAGCACCTCCAGGAAAGGACAACTCTTTAACAAAAATGCAATACCGAATAATTCGAAATCATGCATTTCTGTCTTAAGTTTGAGGTGTGTTGTCCTCAAACGATCCCTTGGATCCAAACCCAATGGTTCCTCTCCCAAGGGAATACTCTGCAAACAATTAACACATAAAAAGAATAGTTAAATAAATGTAAAGCAGAGAAATGACACACGTACACACACACGCACGTACATATATAAACTTAAAGAAAAGTAGTACCTGAAGCATGTAGGTGCAAACTGTCAATACCCTCATAGGGAAAAGCTGAGAGAGGACTTGATAGAGAACATCACCTATATCATCATAGAATGTAGACTCAACCCCAAAGTCAAGGTCTGCCTCTTCTAAGCCCCCACTTATGTATGCATCTATTATCTTGATTACTTCACCAGAGTACTTGAAATATTTTAGATTTGGTGCTTGAATTGAAACGTAATCATTTAGAAACATGCATTTGTCCACAACCAAGCTTCTGAGCCTCAAGTTCCTCCCACTAATCTCAAGATAGTCTATGTTCCAACAGTGTTTGAGAGTCAGACTGTCCAGCATGCCACAGTATTCTAACAGGGCCCTAACAGAAGTTAACGGCAGTTCAATCCAACCCAATGAAAGTTGCTTCAAACGATTAAAACCCCTAAACTCATTCAAAACAAAATTGCAAGAGACGAGAGTAAGAGATTCGAGGTCTCGATAGAGAGAAACATACAGAGGCAAAGCGAATGATGCTGCATGGGTTTCGTCGAGATCCTTCTCATCCCATGTGGGGACGGAAAAATCAAGAACCAAATCTTTCACATTACGCTGAAGAGCGAATCTGATGCAGTTGTCTACCACCACTGGGAAATCTCCAGGATGAGAAAATGTCAAAGAAAACTTGTCCAAAGTGGGTTCACGGAAGTTTGCCATCCATTGTTGCCCAAAACCAATGAACACCTGCCTTTGTATATCTCTGTCTGCGTCAACCTTGAGGAACAAACGCTCGTTGAAGTGAACATTCTTTGTTGAACGCCAAATGTGACGCCATCGGCTGGACAAGGTGGAAGTTCTCGCAGCTTCTTCAAAGGGCAAGAAGGAGAGAATAAGGACAAGGAGACACTCAGGCAGGAGGGAGAACATGTCGTTATCCATGGTGGGTTTTGTTGTTTTCTGATGATAATTTCTAGGATGAATACTATTGATGATGCGGAAGGGGGTGAAGGAATTGGTTGAAGTTGTGGTGTTCTTATACAACAACAAGAGAAAGGGGTTTGGTGAAAGGTTGTGTCTCTTTGGTTTCTCTTTGTACGAATTTAGAAGACCCCCAACCATACAGAAAGGCTCGCTCAATCTCTCCTGTGTTTTGTTTGATTTTGTATAGAACTTCCCTTTATTGGCAACTGTGTCCTAACTTGACATGATATTTGTTTTATAAAATTTATTTACAAAATCACCAGGGAAATGAAAATTTTAATTGTTTTCTTAATTTGGAAATGAAAATTTTGGTTTCTTAATTTGGGTTCATTGGTGCCCTGTACATTTTGGCCAATGTAATAATTGTGTTTGTGTTTATGCTTTGCTTGGCACGCCCCACTGACCAATTTTTTTTTTTTTTTGTATTTTTTTATTATTAGAAATATAGTTTATGTAATATATTTCTTTTCTTATAATTTAAATTTAATAGCATTGTTTTACTGAATTGTATCAGATTTGCTCTTGTAGGTAATGTACGTCAAAGTGCTTGGGCTTGATTTCTTTGATCCCACTTAACTTTGGGGTTGAGCCTGAATTTAATGAAGTAGTGGGTGATATTGTCTATCAACTCCTCTTTGAACTTTACCCCAGCAGGGCATTGACAGTTTGCACTTACATGCTTCAATTCAGGTATGTAAATTACTTTTCCCACTTAGCATGTGGTTAATTATATGGATCTTTACACCATATAGTGTTTATGGGGTGCATGAGATGTTTAATTAGTACCTGTTGTTGTGAATTCATACTTTCTCTAAGTCCTGTGATCTAGAACAGTGTTGTGGACTAATATAAACACTTTTTTGTGTTACTGACTTATTGTACTATACAGTCGGTGCATGGTAAAAGATTCCATGGTTATATACATATCAATTTGATATGCAGTTGTCCCCAAGGAATAAAATTTCGGGGTTTCGAGGAAATTTCGATGGAAATTTCGATGGAAATTTCGACGGAAATTTCGAAGATTTTTAAATTTCGACAAAAATTCGACGGAAACGATGGAAATTATTATCAAAATACGGAAATTTTGAATGAAACTTCACAATATGTTTATTTAACATATTATCTACTACATTGATAAAAAACATTGAAAAAAATCAAATTATATGGTAGGTTTCATGTGATATGTGATGAATATAATGCGCGCTGGAGGCAAATACTATGAAATAAAAATTAGTATAATGAATAAATAAAATTAATATATTATTTATACTCTATAATATATACACTAAATTCTATATACTTTATAATCTATACTTTATATTATTTAAGATATCGTATAGAATATTAGGGTTTTAGGTCCTTTAGGATATTTTTAATTATTTTTTATATAAAAAAGGTATTAGAGTTTATTGG
>NC_141366.1:14296834-14376383 GCF_963921425.1 Dryas octopetala | reverse complement strand
CGCGCCCCCCCTGCCGCGTTCCCCCCTGCCGCCCAAGATCGCCGCGCCCAAGATCGCCGCGCAGATCTCCCTCGATCTCCCTCCTGCGGTCCTGCCGCGCCCCCCGGCCACCCCCTGCCGCCGCCACCCCCTGCCCCCGCCCAAGATCTCTCTCTCTTTCTCCGTTTCTGGGTTGTTTCGAAATTTCGGTTGAAATTTCGGCGAAATTTCGAATATTTCGCCGAAATTTTCCGAAATTTAGTCGAATCCGTGTTAAAATTTCGGAACCCCTAAAAAACGAAATTTTCGGCGAAATTTCGCCGAAAACTTCGAAATTTAAATCCTTGGTTGTCCCACCTTTTTTTTTCCACATTTGTATCCCACCTGATGTGTCATTACTTTACTGAAAGGGTATTTTCTTTTTCTTTTTTAGGTTTTATTTTTTAATTTTTAGTGTCCAATGTATGAATGTCATGTAAGATGGTATGAAATTGTGATATAAAAATGTGGTAAGTGTAACATTACTGATATACATATATTTAATTTTGGATTACACGGGCCAGGCTTGACAATATCCTACCTGACTCGTTAACATGACACACAAAATTCAATGTTCGAATTGAAGCTTATCGTGTCGTGTTGAAATCGTGTGATCCTATTAGTGACACGTTAAGTTTCATGTCGTGTTCGTGTTAACTGACGAAACCTGTTAGTGACTTGAAATTATTTCTTTAAGATATTAATCATTTAATTTGCACATTTTTTGGATATTTCTTATGTGTAATGTTTAAACTATATTTTTATTAATAAAATGTATTTACTATTGTAATATAATATTTTTAATTTAAATTTTTTGTTGAAAATGTACATTTTTTTAACGGGTGAAACGGTTCGTTTCGTGTTCGTGTTGGCATTTTTTTCACCCGTTAGCTTTACGGTTTGTATTCACCCGTTAACTTAACATGTTGTGTAGTGTATGACCCAAACCCACCAAAATACGACTCGTTGCCAGGTCAAGGCCAATATCCAAGCTCATTTTCTTTCTTTAGGATATATATGCTCTAAAAATTTCTCTTAGGGGGGTATCCCCAACTCAGATTTTAAAGGAGTTTAATGGATTTTAAATCCATAGAATCTATCAAAATTCAAAGGAATTGGGTGGAATTCTTATGAAATTTGTTATGTGTAAAAAATACATTCAAATCCAACCAAATCCATCAAAATCCATTAAAATCCTTCACTTAATGAAATTCATGACTTTTTGAGGACACCTGAATTTCATTGGAATCCATTAAAATCTGAGTTAAGGACTCCTAAAATTCATTGGAATCCATTAAAATCTAAATTGGGGACACCTAGATTTCATTAGACTTTTAAAATCCAATGAAATCTAAGTTGGAGACACCCCCTGTGGCTTGTAAAATAGGGGCTAATTAATGCTCATGCATGATATCTAGGTGTTACGTAATCGCTCTCTCATATTTTATATTTGCATCTCGTATGACAGAAAATGCATGAAATATGCTCTGCGTTTGTTTGTTTGTTTTTTTTTTTTGGGACTGAGAATTATTCTCCCACTATCTTTCTAGTATTAATTAACCACATTTTAACCTTTCAAAAGAAATTACCACATTTTAAGAATTTCCTATTAATTATATATTTCACAAAGGCTGGTTTTATCATAGAATTAGAGTAATTAAGATGTAACACAAACATTTAATAATTAATTGTGTTATAAGTAGTTAAACTTTGATGAACTCAGTTTTTCATTTAATTACTTATTCATTATTTTTTATGTGTCTTTTTCTTTTTGTTCGGAATTCCTTCTTTTTATGTGTTAATTGTTTTGCAGACCATTCTCCTCCTGGGAGAGGAACCATTTGTTTCGAATCCTCATTTGAGCGTGAAGCATTTGACATTAAATACATCAATGCTCAACAAGGAATTACACGTACGGCATCCAAAAGTTAATGGTGATTGAGGTTAAAGGCTTCAAGCCTTCAAGGGGACACCAAATGAAGCAAGCCTAGTGAATTAGTGATATATCTGCTTATCTTTGGTCGTATGTTGGAAAGGCTTGATCTCGTTACCTCTAAAGAAGTGGGTAATCATGGAAGCCCACAAATGTACAAACTTATGGCTTAACTACTTTTGCATGAAGTCAGAAGACCAGCCTCACCCAATCCAAAAATTACAAATTTTTTATTAAATACGTACCAAATCTTTTGCATGCTTCTGGTGATCATACATGCAAAGAAGGTTTCTAATTCAAAGACATGGTCTAGCACTTTTTAAGGTCCACCAGTTCTGTACTTTTCTTTTATGATGTGTATTTTTTATTTTACATTTGAGATTTTTTGTTTGACCAAACAAGTTGAACTTTTGTATGGAAATTATGAGGTATGTGTATTATGCATTTTATTTCCATTTTTATCTTCTTTTTTCGATATGATATGGGATAGCATGTATAAAATTGAACATTTTTTCCTATTTTTTCAGAGTACATCACAAAACCAAAATAAATACTAAATTTCTGAATGCTCATTTATTTTATTTTAGTCAAATTTATTGATGTCAAACAGATTTCGCACAAACATGATACAAGCATGAAATAAGCTGGGTACGTACAAGCATGACACAATGGGCTAGTCGGGTTAGGCCAATTTTTTTAGCCGATTAGGCACAATATGGCATAACCTAAACATGACACAAGTACGAGCATGAAATGGGCCTCGAACTAGGCAAGACTTGTTTAAAATAGTTTTTTAAGTAGCATAAATGTTAATATTTAATTACACGAAAGAGCCCAACACGACACCCAAACACAACATGGCCAGAGCACACCACAAGCACAAGCACAAAAAGACCAGAGCACAACACGAGTATGAGCACGAAACGGGCTAAACTATGAATTACTTGTTTAACCATTAGGACTCCTCCAGGGAAGATAGAGCTTTTCAAAGGCATGTGTTCATTGGTTTTGTGCAACAATGGATGGCAAACTTTCGTGAACCCACTTTGGACAAGTTTTCTTTGTCATTTTCACAGCCTGGAGATTTCTCAGTGGTGGTAGACAACTGCATCAAATTTGCTCTTCAGCGTAATGTGAAAGATTTGGTTCTTGATTTTTCCGACCCCATATGGGATGAGAATGATCTCGACAAAACTCATGCAGCATCATTCACTTTGCCTCTGTATGTTTCTCTCTATTGAGACCTCGAATCACTTACTCTTGTCTCTTGCAATTTTGTTTTGAATGGGTTTGGCGGTTTTAATCATTTGAATTAACTTTCATTGGGTTGGATTGATCTGCTATTAACTTCTATTAGGGCCATGTTAGAAAACTGTGGCATGCTGGAGAGTTTGACTATCAAACATTGTTGGAACACAGACTACCTTGAGATTAGTGGGAGTAACTTGAGGCTCAGAAACTTGGTTGTGGACAAATGCACGTTTCTTAATGACTACATTTCAATTCAAGTGCCAAATCTGAAATATTTCAAGTACTTTGGAGAAGTAATCAAGATGATATATGCATACATATAGGGGGCTTAGAAGATTGCAGACCTTGACTTTAATTAGGGTTAAGTCTACATTCTATGATGATATAGGTGATGTTCTCTATTAAGTCCTCTCTCAACTGCATGTCAATTTATAAATTGACATGGCATGAGTGCATGACCACATCAGCTGCCACATAAGGTGGTCAACTAATATGGTCAGATAAATGTGTACAAATAGCATTATTCTTATATTATTAAATTCAGAATCGTTCTCAAAGTCAAGTTCCACCTTTCCAAACCCTAGTTCTCTCCACATCAAATGCGGCCACAGGGCCAGAATACTTCAAGTGTCTCAAATTTGGTTCCCCAATTGTAAAGTCTGCATAATGAAATAAGCATTTATCCACAACCAAGGTTTTGAGCTTCAAGTCCCTCCCAAAAAATCAAGAAACCCCATATTCCAACAGTTTTTCAGACTCATACTTTCCAGCAACAAACATTTCATTAATTGAGCTCTAAGAGAAGATCTTGGTAGTTTAATCCAACCCAATGAAATGTGCTTCAACTGACCAAAATTTTCAAACCCTAACACATTGAAATTGCATGAGAATAGGGTCAACAATTCTAGGACTTGGTGGTTGTAAAAACACAAAGGCAAATCAAACTGTGCTGCATGAGTGTCAAGATCATCTTCATCCCATGTGGGATTAGAGAAATCAAGCCCTAGCACTTTGACATTACGCGCTAGAGCAAACCTTGTACAATTTTCGAGGACAACATTCGATTCTCTAGGCTGAGAAAATTTGTAGAGAATATTATCTATTCTAGGTTCTAGGTAGGTTAATTGCCATCCAATGTTGCACAAACTCAGTGAAAACCCGTCTTTGGTAATTTGCAAAGAAACATTTGTTGAAGTTGAGGCTTATGGTGGAACGCCAACGCAGGGACAATACAGAGGTTTTAATTTGCTGCTTCTTTGAAGGGCATGAAGGAGATGATGAAAAGAAGATAATCTGATAACATTGAGAGCATATCAATGTTGGGTGCCATGGTGATAGAAGGCGTGTATGTAGTAGTGTAAATTGTGAGTTTGCTTAAGCTTCTTGGATAAGTTAAGTGAAGGGGTTGAAATAAGTGTTTGTTGCAGTGAGCTTATATAGGTACAAAGTTAGGGGGTGCAGATGAAGTGAATTGTTGTGGCTATTGTTTGGGATTAGTGAAATATTGAAATGTACGTTGTACAATGTCTGTCTCTTCTGATTTGTTTGGAATTATTGACTCTTACCAAATGAGAGAAAAACGAAAAATGTTAGATACATCCAAATTTTTTGAAATTTACTGGCATGTGATATGTGACTTTGACAATCTTAGTTGTTCAAGAATGTAGATAAAACCTATGTAGTAAGTGTTTTTCCAAGAAGCACTAAAAAGTGTTTTAATTATATACATTTCTTTATATATATATATATATACTTGACATAGTATTCGTATGTTAATTCAAACATAATTAGGACTTTGGCATGACAAACTTATAGTACTTGTCATATAAAATAAGTGAGTACGGCATGAGAACGACATGGGTAGGGTCATCATAACTATGACATAAGTAATGAACTGGCCAAACCGAAGTTTTTTAAGCAAATCAAACATGATTTGGTACAAAAGCGACATGAACACGAGCATGAGTACAACAAGCGCAAACACAAACATGAGCACGAGCACGAAAACGAAATGGGCCGAATTGGGTATGACTTGTTAAACAATTCTTTTCTTAAAAAAAAAATTTTAGTAAAAAAATACTATTAAATTTTAGTTATAAGAAAAGAAATATATAACATAAAATAAATTTCTAATTGTAAACATACAAAAAGAAAAAATGGTCAGTGGGCCGTGCCAAGCAAAGCCCAAACACAAACACAATTATTACATTGGCCAACAAGTACAGGGCACCAATGAACCGAAATTAAGAAACCAAAATTTTCATTTTCAAATTAAGAAATCAATTAAAATTTTCATTTCCCTAGCGATTTTGTAAATAAATTTTATAAAACAAATATCATGACGAAACTCATGAAACAACATTAGCTTAATTTGCCTTTGTATGTTTCTCTCTATCGAGACCTCAAATTTATTACTCTCGTCTCTTGCAATTTTGTTTTGAATGGGTTTAGGGCCGGGGTTTTAATCATTTGAAGAAACTTTGGTTTGGATTGAACTGCCATTAACTTCTGTTAGGGCCCTGTTAGAATATTGTGGCATGCTGGAGAGTCTGACTCTCAAACATTGTTGGAGCATAGACTATCTTGAGATTAGTGAGAGGAACTTGAGGCTCAAAAGCTTGGTTTTGGACAAATGCATGTTTCTTAATGACTATGCTTCAATTCAAGCACCAAATCTAAAACATTTTAAGTACTCTGGTGAAGTAATCAATTAGGATGACAGATGCATACATAAGTAGGGGCTTGGAAGAGGCAGACCTTGACTTTGGGGTTGATTCTACATTCTATGATGATATAGGTGATGTTCTCTATCAAGTCCTCTCTCAGCTTTTCCCTATGAGGGTATTGACAGTTTGCACCTACATGCTTCAGGTACTACTTTTCTTTAAGTTTATATATGTGTGTGTGTGTCATTTCTCTGCTTTACATTTATTTAACTATTATTTTTATGTGTTAATTGTACGTTTGCAGGGTATTCCCTTTGAGAGAGGAACCATTTGGTTTGGATCCAAGGGATTGTTTGAGGGTGACACACCTAACACTTTAAACAGTAATGCATGATTTTGAGTTATTCGGCATTGCATGTTTGTTAAAGAGTTGTCCTTAATTTCCTGAAGGTGCTTACTATTGGAAATTATATATTATATAATATTTAATTTCTGATATTGAATGAAAAATGTAAAGTGTTGTTGTCTAGTCCAACGGTTACAATATTCATAATGATGCATGCAGTTACGTTTGAATTGCAACCAGTCAACTTTGGTCAAATACCAATAGTTGCATCTGTGCAATATTGGTTGTCTGTTTTCAAGCTAAGTTCAGCCACTTTCATATTGCTAAGCGGTGCGACATATTGAAGTAATTAGTTGTGTCTCTTCTAATGATAAGTTTGTAGTTTGGATGCTTTTGAGTAACAACTTTTACAGAACAACCACCATGCTATTTTCAGTAGTCATGTTGGTTAGTAAGCATCTTTTGGGTTCTATATAAACCCTCTCTTTCTCCTTTCGGGATTATAAGAGTTTTCCCCAATTCGATCCTTCTCTATTCTTCTTTCTATCATTCGAGAGTACAAAACATAATTGGTTAGCTAGAGTTCAAAGTTGCAGTGCTTCAACTTGAACTTGGAATTATCGATTGTTGTATCCTGCCTAAGGAACTGCAAGCACAGGGCATGGTCAAAATTCTGTCTTTAGGTCATTGCAATTTGCAAGCCTCACTCACAGTCAATTAGTATTTTTTTTGTCTATATTTCCATCTACTTAATTAAAGTTTGTATACATCTTGGTGTAATTTTATTATTGAAATTTTTTGTTATCAAATCCATATTTCTAATTATTGTTCCTACACTTACCATCAAATTACACCCTGGAAGAATTTGTCATGAGGTGATGTAGTGGGTTCTCATAAGTCATATTTAAGAATAATAGTAATTCAAGCGGCAAAAAAAAAAAAAAAGAATAATAGTAATTCGGGTTATCATCGCTAGCTAGTTCTCTCGCATTCTGTATGCAACATATATCATGATATGATGATATATATGAAATTAAATTTCTCTATTTTCTTTTTCTGATATCTCTTCAGGAATATGATCCTCCATTTGAACTATATCCTCTTGATAGTTTTTGGAGACGGGCCGGCCAGACGGCATGAAATAGTTTACCGGTTTATGACGCGAACGTTAAGGGTGGTTGAGGTAAAAGGATTCAAGGGAACATAAAATGAACTTTAGCTGCTGAGTCAACTACTTTCTCATGGTCGTGTTATCGAAAAGTTTAGGACCTGTTTGGTATTCTATTAAAAAAAAAAAATTTTCAAAAATAAAAAAACAAGTTTTAATCAAAAAAACGTGTTTGGTAGACCATTTTCAAAAATAATTTTTAGAAAAAAATACCTCTTTTTAAAAACAATAAAACATTGTTTTTTTCAATTTTTTTTTACACTTCCTTTTTCCTTAGTTGCCATTATTTTTATATTTTAAAATTTGTTATCAAATTTCATACCAAATAAGTTTTTGAATTTAAAAAATTGATTTTGAAAACTCACATTTAAAAAAAATCTCAATTTTTGAAAAAAGAAAATTTGAATAGGATACCAAACGGCCCTTAAAGTTTTTGTCTCTCAAGAAGTGGGTAGCAATGGAAGAAATCCTGAATTGTACCAAATAATAGCTCAACAATTGCATAGATTTAGACAAGCATCTCATAATTTGCAAATTAATTACAATTGTTTACTCATAATTTGCAAATTAATTACAATTGTTTAATCAACTTTGTGTGCGCAGTTGAAGAAGTTTTAATTTCATACTCAATGATGAATGTGAAGTATTTCTATCTTTTTAGATAGTTGGATTATTAGTAGTTATTAGGATTCTTATGGATTGTTTAACTAAATGATGTAATCCTTCTCAAGTAGCCAATATTTTACGCGTATTAGATGTTCAAAATAATATATAATTCTACAACCGTACATTATAATGAATTAATTTGCATCTTCAAATATAACGAAATTTGACTAAATGACGCAATATCCCTCTTCATTTAATCAATATTAATCCTACACATCTTAAAATATTAGATAAATTACGTCTGTGCATTAATGAATCTATGTGATTCTACACGTATATTAAATTCTAAAATATTTGATAAAATTAATGCGTTCGTGCATTAATGAATCTATGTAATCTTACATGTATTTTAGATTCCAAAATATTTGATAAAATTATGTCTGTGCATTAATGAATCGATGTATATTCAAAAACAAGATTCCAAAATATTAAATAAAATTACGTCCGTGCATTAAAGAATCTATGTGTATATTCACAAGCACTTCAGGCATGCCGTATTAATTTTCCTCAGCTTCCTGTGGCTTGTTCTGCTGTTTTGTATCAAGACTATCGATCTGAGCCTCCAAGAGGCCAGATGGTGCCTAACCAGTTAGTTTGCTTTTTCTGTTTAGGGCCTGAATGCCTCCATTTTACCAAAAAAAAAAAAATGAACAAATTAAATTAAAAATGAAGATATAAGATGTCTTTGAATATTCAGAAATTAAGCTTCTTCAACTGCACAAAGAAACTAGCTTATTAATTGCAGGTATCACCAGAAGCATGCAAAATATTTGTTTACATATATATTAAATATTTAAAGAACTGTTATTTTCAGACTGGGGGAGGCTCTTCTGGTATCATGCAAAAGTGATTGAGCCCTAAGTTGGTATATTTCTGGGCTTCCATGATTATCCTCTTCTTTGGAGGTAATGAGATCAAGCCTTTCCAAGAGACGACCAAACATGAGCAGATATATTACCAGCCGCACTTCATTCGGTGACCCCTTGAAGCCTTTAACCACAACTACCCTTAAGGTTTGGGTTATACACTGGTAAACTGTTCCATCAAGCGTCCAAACTTCTTCAAGCTTTAGTTCAGCTGGAGTTACATTTTCCTGATCAAGAGATTTAACACAGGTATATAGGAAAAATGTTAGACCCCATACCATAGGAAAAGGATAAAAAACGGATTTGCAGACCTCTATCTAATTAAACGTTCAAACGCCTAATTTAATTTGAGCGTTCTGACATCCAGAATATATTTCGAACGTCTGTTTAAGATCCAAATTTTGATCATCTCATATATCATATATAAATGTTACAATTAATTAAAGAGAAGTTGATAGACAATATCACCCATAATTTTATTAAATTCAGACTCATCACCAAAGTCAAGTTCCACCTCTTCCAATCCCCTAGTTCTCTCCACATCAAATGTGGCCACAGGGCCAGAATACTTCAAGTATCTCAGATTTGGTGCCGCAATTGTAAAGTCTGAATAATGAAACAAGCATTTATCCACAACCAAGGTTTTGAGCTTCAAGTCCCTCCCACAAACATCAAGAAACCCCATATTCCAACAGTTTTTCAGACTCAGACTTTCCAGCAACACACATTTCACTAACAGAGCTCTAAGAGAAGATCTTGGCAGTTCAATCCAACCCAATGAAATGTGCTTCAACAGACCAAAATTTTCAAATCCCAACACATTGAAATTGCATGAGAATAGGGTCAACGATTCTAGGACTTGGTGGTTGTAAACAGACAAAGGCAAATCAAACCGTGCTGCATGAGTGTCAAGACCATCTTCATCCCATGTGGGATCAGAGAAATCAAGCCCTAGCACTTTGACATTACGCGCTAGAGCAAACCTTATACAATTTTCTAGGAGAACATTCGATTCTCTAGGCTGAGAAAATGTGAGAAAATACTTATCTATTCTGGGTTCTTGGTAGGTTGCCATCCAGTGTTGCACAAACTCAGTGAAAACCCATCTTTGGTAATTGGAAAAGAAACGTTCGTTGAACTCGATGTTCGTGGTGGAACGCCAAATGAGACGCCAACGCGGGGACAAGACAGAGGTTCTTGCTGCTGCTTTGAAGGGCAGAAAGGAGATGATGATGAAAAGAAGAGGATCAGATAACATTGAGAACATATCAATGTTGGGTGCCATGGTGATATCAATTTTAGGTTCTTGAGTACTGTAGTATAGTGTATATGGTGAGTTTGCTTAAGCTTCTTTGAAACAAGTGTTGCAGTGATCTTGTAGAGGTACAAAGTAAGGGGGACCAGAAGAGGCTAATTGTTGGCTCCTGTTTGGGGTTGGTGGAATCCTGAACTGTACGTTGTACAGTGCCTGTCTTCTTCTGATTTATATGGAAACTATTTGACTCTAACCAAATAGAAAAAAACAAAAATGTACGTTAATAAGAAACACCTAAACTTTGACAATACTTAGTTATGACATTTAATGAGAATTCAGGTAAATCCAAATAAGAACAAATAAGCGCATTCGCTTTTCGCTTTATACTATAACAAAAAAATATAAAAAGTTATGTTATTCCGTATCACTTCGAATTTAAACAAATGGAAGTAAATTTGCAAATGTAAGATTTAAAAGAAACCAAAACTTGCTTAATGTTATGTGCCTCGCAATTTTCCCGCAAAAAATTAACTGAATATTACATATTTTTTATCTCTAAACATTAGAGTTAAACAAGTGAAATTAAGACAGATTTTATGTTTAGTGTTCTACCATCCATTTGATTAATTAATTAATAAAAAACATATAATTAGGCAAATGACAAACCACAATTACTTTATGTTTAGTGTTCCACATCATTGTGTCATTTGAACGAGAAATTATTCTCTATAACCGATACACCGTCATATGGTATAACCAATCCAACGTGTCATAATATGGATGAGTGTTATTAATAGTATACCCAACTAATATAAATATACCGTCCAATAATACTCTTACACATTGGATTGGTTACACTACGTGGCGGTGTATCAGATATATCAAATAATTTTTCCATTTGAACTGCTTAATAATTGTTCGAATGACCAATATTTTTTAATTTGTTTGTTAATTAGGATAGGGTTCAGTATTCTTTTAATTTGTTTATTAAAAGGTGTTGAATGATCATTTCCTCTAAATATGGAGGGTATCTTTGTCTTTTTAAGTAAAGTCAAACAATGGATTTTCATCTTGGACCAATATTTCAATTGATCCATTCAATTTGGCAATTTTCAAATTAAGTCTATCCACGAGATCATTTTGTCTGTTAATTGGAAAAAGTTAATTGCCAATTTATTCTTGATTACAAAATGTAGGTTTGGGCACGAACCCGAAAAAACCAACTAACCCGTCCAGGTCGATTGGTCGGGTTAGGTTGGGTCAAGTCCACATTAGTGCAAGTGAGCCCGCCACAGTCAAGTTGCCAAATCGAGCATAATTAGGTCGATTTTTGGTTTTGGGCCTCCACCGACTGAAACCAAACCAACCGGCCGACTTATAAATAACTTAATATATATTTTTTAATTAGATTTTAGGTTTAATTTTTTATACTTTTATTTTCATTTCCATTTTCCTAGATTTTTCAGTTTCTCAATCTCCCTTTTGAACCTCAGTCCACAACCATCACCATCACCATCATCTTCACCTTCACCTTCGATCTCCTCCACCAGCGAGCTCTACCACCACCATCCGCGATCTTCTCCACCACGTCCATCACCATCGAAGTGACGATCACTACCACCTACATCTCTCTCTCTCTCTCTCTCTCTCTCTCTCTCTCTCTCTCTCCTCCCTCTCTCCCTCCCTTTATCTCAAGTCTAAGATCTTAATCTAATCTCTCTCTCACCACAACTCCACAACGATTATTAAATCGCATATAACCCATCACTATCTCGCCAAACCGATATCTGACTTGTCACCCAACCAAGACCCGCACCAACAATAGACCAAAGAGTTGGTCAGTAACGATTTGGAAGATCGACAAACTGCCACCTTGGTTCGATTAGCGGTTTGGGCACCAATCCGGCCAACGCCCACCCCTAGCAAAATGTTTAAAGTACTAATTAAGATACAATTCGATTAAATTAAAAGCACATGATCAAAATAATAATTGTTCCAAATTTCATGGATTAAAGTTGTAATTTAGGCAAATTTCAATATATAATATTTTAATTTTCTTAAGTATATAAATAATTTTTTTTTTTGGTAATCGATTATCCGGATAAACCTAATTTTATGTTCCAAATTCCAATGATGATGCAACACTAAACGGGGGAGGCTACGCCGACCACTCCATTTTACTGAGTTCACCATCCTACATCAATATTTGTTATAATTCCAATTTTGCCCTTACTAAAATTAACAAATCAAAAAAATCAAAATACCCAACAGCAACTCCCTACCCGATCCCCACCCTCTGTGCCAACTAAGCCACCTCCACCGCCACCCCTTCCCATTCCCCATCACCCCCTTCCTATTCCCCACGACTCCACCTTCAAAACCGCCGCCGCAAACAAACCCAGAACCACCCTGACTCCATCGTCCCTCTCCAATCAGACCCCCTACAAGAAACCCAAAACCCAGAACTCTAACCCGACTCCCCTTTCCTACCACTGCCTCCTACCTCCCTGCTAGTCCCAAGACGAGACAGTGGCCATCGTCAACTCGTCAGTTCGTGCAGACCCTCGACGGCAGCAAGGACGATCCGCTGCTCGCAGTTGCTCGAAGATTTGACGGCGACAGCAAGGATGATCTGCGGCTAGTGGGTGCTCTGACTCGGTGCTCGGGGCCTTGACGACGGAGAAACCCACGCTCCGCCGTTCGTCGGAAAGGAGGAGGGGTGGAATCGGATGGGTTGGGTCGGTTGTTTTTTCATATTTTTTTCTTTTAATTGTAAAGGGTGAAATAGGAAAAATTGGGGTTAAGGTGGTCAACTAAGCAACTTAGGGTGGTTAGAATAGCCCCCTCAACACTAAACGGATACGTTTCTTAAGTAAACAATTAGGGATTGGGCTTGGGCTTGAGCTTGGGCTTGCACACTCTCACTCTCACTCTCTCTTCTGATTCCTAGTTCCTACACCGCCTAGGCTTTCGTCGTCAGTCGTCCCCAACTCCCCATATTCGTGCTCCATAGTTCAGGCAGAGAGAGGAATCGGACTTTGAGAAGCTTCAAGGTTGCCATTGTCTTTGAGGGTGAAAGCAGAGGACTCTGTCTCGGGGTAAGTAGATTTGGTTCTTACCATTAGCTTAAAGAATAGGCTTAATTGTGTTTTTACCACCCAAAGTTTATATTGATTCACACTTTACCACCCAGAACTTTATTTGTCCCACTTTACCACCCAAAATTTACATTGATTCCCACTTTACCACCCAGAAATTTATTTGTCCCACTTTACCACCCAAAGTTTACATTTATTCCCACTTTACCACCCAAAATTATTTTTCGTGTCCGAGTTAACCTTTTTCCGTCTATTCTGTCACTCTAGATTCAGGGGGTAAAGTAGGAATCAATGTAAACTTTGGGTGGTAAAGTGGGACAGATAAAGTTCTGGGTGGTAAAGTCATAATCAATGTAAACTTTTGGTGGTAAAGTGGGACAAATAAAGTTCTGGGTGGTAAAGTGGGAATCACCCCAAATTTTGGGTGGTAAAAACACAATTAAGCCTAAAGAATAATTGGGTTTTGAAATTCATGGAACCAACAGAGATTAGGGTTTTCAGCTATACATTCACGTTTTCTTCTTTTTATTTGTGTGTGTCTGTGTGAGTACATGAAAGGAATAGTGATAGGGGGATAGGGATTTACAGAAGGAAGAGGGTTCAGAAAGAGATGTTGGGAGCGATAGGAAGGAGAGACGGGCAGGAAGAGATGATACTGATGGTAAATCTTCAAGATCAAGACATGGTACTTCTCCATCAGATCGGCAACGTAGGAGTAGCCATAGATCTCACTCACCTCAACCTGCTGGTGATACCAGAGACGAGGAGAGAGTAATTGAGAAGAACCACGAAAGGAGTCATGGCAGAGGGAGTGATAGAAGTACGCGAAAGAAGTCATGGTACTTTTAAAATCCCAATACTTTAAAAAGAAAAGAATTTAAAATCTCAACAAATTTCCTTCCTTAGTATTTCAACTTTTTTTTTTTTTAAACTTTTGTTTGCTAATTTGCGTGACATTAATTTATTCGGCATGATTTGTTTTTTTTTTTTTTTTATTTGTATAGTCCAATGTAATTTGACAAAGAAAAATTTGTGATACATAATGTTAACTTGTTAGGTCTAAGTGTTGAGAAAGCGTACATATGAGATACAAATTCGTGGTATAGAATTTGACCAAATTTCACTTTTGGTGTAATTTAGCTCATTTCCTTTTTATTTATGTACTTTCAATTTTTTCAATTTTGGTCATATAATTTACTAAGCATTATAAATTAGCAATATCGTCTATTAAGTCGTTAAATTTATTACAATTTTGGTGTTGTATATTACAAACAGTTAGCAATTGAAAGACGGATTTAACTACTTAATAGACGAAAATGCTAACATAAATTTGAATTACAAATTTTGTAAAGTATAAGACTAAAATCAAAATAATTGAAAGTATAAGAATGAAAGTGAAACTAAGACCAAACTATAGAGACCAAAAGTGAAATTTGACATAAAATTTTACTTTAGAATATCATGATCATAATTTTATAAAATTTATCATCTTGATTTCAAAATATCTGTTATTTTTTCCCTTTTGACGGAGACAATGATGTCATATATTAGTCAATCTCAAAGCTTTCTTAATAATAATAACAATGATCTCGATGAACATCTTGACAGTCAGATCCTCACTTTTTTTAGTTTTGGTAATCTTAATCTACGTGGTGTTTCTTAAACCACACAAGAAAGAATTCTCTAAATCATAATTTTTTTTATTGTAAACATTAATTTATAATTTATGCAGTGAAGTACTTATCCACACACTTTGGTTTTTTTTTGGCCAAGCACACAATTTGGTTAAATAAAAGGAAAAGACGATATGAATGATGAACAAGACCCTTTCCATTATCCAAAAGAGAATGGGATTCTTTCTTTTACATGAACAGGAAATATTTTATTTGTCAGCATCATGCAGACGTAAACATACACCAACACAAAGTAAGCACACATTTATTATCTTCGAATTTATATATTTCCAATGTAAGATTGTGTTTTGTTTTTAATATAATAACAGAAATGCCTACGCACCTTATTCAATTCCTACTGTCAATATCTCTGCAGAGAATGTAATAAAGATAGGAAAGATCAATAAATTATTTATTGACAAGACGTGAAAATGTGGCATGTCTAGCTACTCAAAAGTCATAGAAAACCAATGTTTGGTGCAGTGTTACAATGTGACATGCTGACTGTGTTGCAATGTGACATGTCGGTGACATTACCAATTCATACAAATCATAAAACATACATAATTATCAATATCTAAATCTTAAATTTTTTTAGACAAAAAAAACCTTAAATCTTTACCCTCGATGATCACCCCCATGTTTGTTTAAATTAGTGGTATTATAATCACATAAAATCTTTTTTCATTTAAAATAAGTGCATGCACAACAAATCATTAATAATTAAAATAGACATTTTCCAACATCTCGAGCACACACAATAAGGAAAAACTGCCACAGAAGCCAACCTGCACCAGGATGATACTGACTTCTATTAAAATCCTGAATACAAAGCTCACGATGGCCAAAGCATACCCACCAAACCAATTGGAATATGCTCTAATCATATTTGAAGATTCTAAACAAGAAATGCGAATACAGTGATGTCCTTGATGGTCCACATTAGAACCTAAAAGGTCCACATTGATGGTCCACACCTAGTCCCTGCTTATTGAAATATTTCTCTCTCAACAACCTTCCTTGGATAAAAGAAGAAAAACAAAAAAAACACTGCCTAGTCCCCCTTGTATAACAGTAATGTTGTTTCAATCATTATTGTTATCTACAATTACACTACTGGTTCATATGACCAAAAAACCAGCAACCATGGAACTTCACAGCAACTCTTCCACTGCCTCTGCCTAAACCACATCTCCACGCCCCCTCCCTTTCCCATCATTTATGTTTGATGTAAATGACTTTCCCAAGTCCAAGCTTCTCACTGCTTTGCCTGAAGAAAAGAGAACAAAATGTTTAGGCTGAAACCATGACTTCATAACTTAAATAAAGGGTAGAATACATGATGGAAGAAACTAGTCAATTCAAGTAAAATTAGGTAGGCTTTGATGGTCCAAGCACACCATGACAGTGGTCACCTAAACACTAAACAAATCGAGTGTCCTATTGGTAGCAAAGGAGCACGATCATCCCCAGTATTAATATCAGACACATGCACCCCAAGTGGCTCCAGTTCAGAGCCAAGGCTCTACCTAACCTTTAATCAAGGAATCTCTGTGTGCAAATCCAAGGTAGGGAAGGCAGCTATTTGGGGTAGATTTTGTGGTTGAAGCAATTATAAAGTAGCAAGTCTAGTTCAAAGAAAACAGCGAGTGTAATGTTGCAATGCCATTACTATTATAAGCCCGTGTACAACCCACACCCTACAAACAAAGCCGTGAAAAGAAAGCAGACAAATAGACTTTGTCTAGATCTACATAGAGTAAACCAATTTGCATCAAAGAAAACGTTACAATACGAAAACAATAGTGGCCCACAACATAATTTAAACCTCAGGAAATAATGGTAAACCAAAAAAATTTATCATAAACGTGTAAAAAGTTAAGGGCGGTAATGAAGCAAAAAAGCCATGAATAAATTTTGAACAATCAGGCTCAATTCATAAAGAGAACATGGGTTTACCTGGGAATACAAGAATGTCCCAAAAATAGCAATAGCAGCTCCAAGAGCATTGACAGGCTGGACAGGTGTGCGGAATATAATGATGGAGGATACTATGACAGATATACGTTTCATGGTGTTTCCTACGCTGAATGTCAAGGGAGAAATCTCGTCCAGGGACATGTAGGACACCTGGTTGTAGAGGTGATAAAAGACACTCTGAGCCGCCATCCACCTATTGCGTGCAATCAACAGAAACTAATATATTAGAGGACAATTATAAATAAAATAATGTATCATCATATTAAACAAGAACAGACACATAGAATTGCTCCTAATGATTAAGGGTCCAAATAACATTTACAACATATGGTCTCTGCAACAACATCTCCTGATGTTTCCGTACTCGAAATTAAAATCTAAATTATGGATGGCCTATATAATGAGTAACTAGCACCTCAACTGTAAACATGGAAGCATTTAAAAAATCAACACAGTTTTACTATTGTTTATCCGATGAACTCCACCAATACCATTACATTAACATAAGAGACCCTGTATTAAATAAATGATGAAGCTACAAACCTTCAGCAAAAAAAAAAAAATTGATTGCAGGAACCTATTATAACTATCAGTTAAATATCAAAGAGGGTTCACAACTTACTACTTTGTTTGCAAGTAGAAAGCCTTCATAATCAGTAAGAATATGGTCATCTAATTAGATGAACTTCTAGCACTACGTTTCAACCAAGATCAGCATGCATTGTCCCTTTCATCATGTGCATCCTACTTAAGCGGATCAAGGACATCTCTAGAAGAGATTTGGCTTGGACAGAAATTGTCACATTGCATTTATTTAAGAGAAAATTCAAAGACTTACAGGACAAAACCATACACTCCTAAAATATTTTCACAAGAGTTGTTGCATATGGATTATCTTGTTCCGGCCATGGAACAACACTTTCAATTATTGATTTACCATGTTCCTTATTTTCTACCATGGAAAAACAAATACAGACTGAAGAACTGAAAATATGGAACCAAACAGTAGACACATGACAAATATGTAATTACCATATCAATTGGGGTCCAATCTGGGAGTAAGCAGTTTCAAATCCAGCTGCCCACATCTGAGGTCCCTCCACCGCAATTGCAAATGGTGTGAGAATTACAAGAGACAAAATAGATAGACAAGCATAATAGTTCATTCCGCTAACAGACTTCCCCTTCATGCCCTTCTTCGAAAAGATGTTCCGGAAGACAAATGCCAAGTTTGATATCATGGCCCCCATAAATCCTGAAACAAACAGTAAAAGGACCACATGTAAGACTCTAGTACCTTAAGAAAAACAACCAAATCACATTTCAGCCCAAATAACCTTCTAGAATGACACTTTAATCCCACTTTAATGACAGAATAATTAGCCACAACAAGACCATGCAACTGGCTAAAAACTCATCCCGCCTTTTGGAGAAACTAGAGAGAGAAAGATGCTGGCTATGGCACCTAACTTCAGATAAAAGGGAAAAAAAAAGGATCATACCATATGAAGAATGGAAATTTAATCTGGTTGCAAAATGTATAAAGCCAAAATACGTAATTTAAGTGTTTAGGTCATGAATGGGGCAACAGTAACACCTAAAGTGGCTTTATTGCGAAGAAGTCCCTATATATATATATATTTTTTTTTTTTCTTTTCCAACATAGCCTAACACAGATTGTAAAAGAAATAATACAAGGTACCAACTTAAAATAACAAGAACGAGAATTTTTTTTTTTAACAATTCCATTTCCTATAAAGAAAAATAAAGGTTACCAGTCATGTTGAAGTTAAGCTCTGTCAAGGCAGCAAGACCACAACCACCAATGATTGGAAGGAGGGACAGGTAGACCGACGCAGGGAAGCTCTCACCCAACAGAAACCTCGAAACCAATACACTGAAAGCAGGCTCTCCACTCTTGATGATATGGGTGAAAGAAACTGCAACCTTAGACATACTGACAGTGGCAGCTACGTGTCCAATTGTATGTGCCACAGCAACCTGTTGTGAAAACAGCATACAATAAAATCACAATCCAAATCCAAAAAAAAAAAAAAAAAAAAAATAGAAATTTCAAGAAAATTGATAATAAACCACCAAAACCTCTAAGTCATTGTTGGCTGGCAAAAAAACTTAAAAACTTTTTCAGCAATTGAGACCTCTCAAACAGAGGCAACCACTAAACTAAGTCGAATAAACTAAATGGCTTTATTGTATTCGAATTACTCCTATTTTTCAATATCAAAACTTCACTTTATTTCTTTTCCTTAAGTTTCTCAGCAACCAAACAAAATGGTTATTTTCACTATAAAAGACGGTCAAAAATCTTAATTCACTTTAAATATCAAAGTTTAAAGACCATAACATAAAGCACAAGAAGTTAAAAACTTCACTTTCTTTCAGATTCCCACAATTTCTCAGTAAATTCAGTTCATCATTCACCCAAAACCAAAAGAGTAAAAGAAAAACTAGCAACCAAATAAAACCCAATTCAACTTACAGGAAACAGAGCCTTCCAGAACTCGAAATCGGTCTTGGGCGCCTCAGCAATCCTTGTAGCCCAAGAGATCAACATGATCAGAGACCCACATGCCAGAGACAAAGTGGAGGTCAACCAAGGGAACGGGTAGGCATTCAAGACCTTCTTGTTATATATATTGAAAACCACATTCAGAGCCCACCACATAGCAAAGTACACACCGATCTTCAGCTTCTTGGCCGCCTCTGATCGAGTCTCGGCCTTCGGAAGCTCGATGTTCGACTTGATCGGCTCCGATCGGTCTGCCTCGTAAGCTTCGCACTTTATCAAACTTCTTCGAGGCTGCTGCTTTGGACACCCTCCAAAGCTCTCGATCGCCGACACGTGTAAAGCCTTCTGTACCGAAACAACTGATCTCTGAGACTTGTGCTGCACCGGAAGAGAGGGCAGAAGCAACGATCTCTGCACCGGCGGCCGAGTTTTCTGCCGCAGAAAGATATCAGCAGACCCATTTGTCACCGTCGAGTATTGTCTCACAGAGCAAATCATGATGCAAAAGCTTAAATCTTTGGATGAAATTAAAGTGGGTTTTCTCTGAAACACAGAAAAAACCCAAAGATCAATACGTCAGAGTCGGTTTTGGCAGAGAAAAGCAGGAACCCAACAAAAGTTCAAGGCTGCTGGAGGAAAAAACAAAGGAGAAAAACTTTGGCTTTGACTTGAATAGCTAGAATAATCACTTAAACCCAGAAAACTGTAGTAGATCTTTCAATATATAGTAAAGATCAAGGCCTTGAATAAAATAAAGGAAAGCAAATATTTTTTTTCTTTTTTTTTTCTTTTCAGACTGCTAATCGGAGTAGCTCTCAGAAAACAGAGCAGCCTAATAAATAAATGATACAGAGAAAAAAAAAAAAAAAAAGGATTTTTAATTTTTATAATTAATTTTTTTGACGGTCAGGTTTGGTGGAGAGGGGTGGGTTGGGGTGTGTTCCTGTGGGACTTTGAAATCTACAATTTCGATGGGTTTCGTCTCTGAAATCTCAGTCCAAAGTCCAAACAGAGAAGTATGTTACTAGTCATGTGAGTGCGCATCTTTTGCATTAAAGTATTTCATCAACTTTCCCTACTTTGACAGGGAGTACTACAAACTCTACGTTTCTGTTTCTGAAAGGTAGCTTTGTGGGGTTTGATATGCTGTAGATTGGTATATGCTTAATTTGATGGTTCCTAGGTCCTAACCAATCATGTGTTGCCTATACTTTCAATTGTGGAAAAAACCTGTAATAGTTATATGGGCTGATTTGAAATCCCATGAGATAGATTTTATTTTGAAATTGAAAAAAGTTTAATGTGATAAAAATAAGAACATATGTGTCATTATGTTATTAGGTTGAGATACCAAATTAGTCATATCCCTGTTACATGAAAGTTTATTTCTTTAATTGTTCTTATTTTAGTCTTGTACTTCTAAAACATTACAATTTGATAACACGTTAGCATTTTCGTTATTAAACCATAAAATCTATTGTGTTTTTTGTCATATATTTTACAAACTACTAGCAATTTAATGATAAATTTAACGACTTAATTAATAGACGAAAATGCTAACAACATGTCCTTCAATTATAATGGTTTATAAAAGTGTAAGACTTAAATAAAAACAATTGAAAGTGCATGAAGAAAGGGAAAGTTGGTCCAAATTACAAGGACAAAATGTAAAATTTAGCCTATAATCTTTGTAGCAAACAAAATAGCTTTGTGTAATTCTATTTGGGAAATCTTATTCACTCCAAAAACAACTTTTTGTAGCACTAATAATGTTAGGATATCAAATTTGAGATATTTTATGAATGCTTAATTATGTATATTTCTTTGAATTATATTTCATTAAATTGTCTTCAAAATTGTCGGTTTTAAAAAATTTCATTAAATAGTGAATTTTATTCAAATAACAAATGCCATGAGAATTTCAGCCTTTCTCAGAGATCTCAGAGAGATGAAAAGGAACATGTGTATGATATTCAATGCAATATGAAAAGGATTCAGACAAAGAAATAAAATCTTCCTTAGGCACAAATGGAGAGAAAGACATACATGGACATACATTGCCAGCAATTTGTTTCTGAAAAGTAATGCCAGCAACTCTTTGACTGGTTACCAAACTGTGTTACCAATTCGGCCAAGATACTCAGATACTGCTTTAATGATTTACCTAAAAGAAAAAAGGAATTGGTAAGATACTCAGATACTGCTTTAATGATTCACCTAAAGGAAAAAAATAATTGGTAAGATACTCAGATACTGCTTTAATGATTTACCTAAAAGAAAAAAGGATCATTTTTCATTTTAGGTAAATCATTGAAGCAGTATCTTGACAACCTAGTATTTACAAAACTTGATAAATATATATATCTTGAAAACACTTTATAAGTGTGACTACAACAGTCCCTAAATGCTTCATAGGCTGAGTAGTACCCTATAATGGCAGGAGTCCAACATGTTCTTGCCTTTCTTTACCTCCTCACAATCTCAGTATTTCATCTTACATATTCAAAACCAAATGGTTTTAGCCTAAGAATGATCCCTAGAGACTCCCCTGAATCTCCTCTATATCCTGGAAACCTCACCGCACTCGAACGAATTGAAAGACTGATTCGATTCTCGAAAGCTAGGGCTCGTTATTTGGAATTAAGATCGGCTCCAAATGCAACAATTGAACCAGAAAGTATAAGCCTCACTTTGCTCCGTGACAACTTTTTTTATATGGTGCAGGCAAGCATTGGCACCGCAGGCACACGTGTGTTCCTACTTTTGGACACTGGTGGTGGCCTCATTTGGACCCAATGCCAACCTTGTGTAAATTGTTATAGGCAAAGATTTCCCATCTATGACTCGGGGCAATCAAGGACATATCGAAAGCTTCCTTGCAGCCATCTTCTTTGCCAAGGTGGTCGTGCCCTATACCAATGTGTAAACAATGAGTGTGTCTACAACATTGGGTATGGGGGCGGGGCATCAACCCGAGGCATTGCTTCCTTCGAGACATTCACATTTATGACTTCTACGCGATTTGACAACCTAATCTTCGGTTGCTCCATCAATAATCAAAACATCCAATTTGCGAAAAATGGTGTCATTTCTGGGATCATGGGGTTGAGCTTTTCCCCAGATTCATTGGTGTCCCAATTGGCCGATGTGACCCAAAAACGTTTCTCATACTGCATGGTACCTTTCACCGAAGCCCAAATGGCTCCCGGCATAGTGAGATTTGGAAATGACATACCCTCACCAGCTGCAACCATTCACACAACTCCATTTGTGACACCACCTGGATCACATTACTTCCACTTGAACCTTTTGGACATAACTGTCGAGACCCGCCGAATCGGATTCCCACCTGGTACGTTCACGTATAGACAAGGTGGGACCGGTGGGTTCATCATAGACTCGGGCGCCCTAATCCCCCAACTTGATCAAAATGCCAATGGGCGCAACGCTTATAGGGAAGTGATGAAGGCATTTCAAAACCACTATGACTCTTTCCATCTTCAGAGGATTGGCAAAGTGCCTGAAGGGTTTGCATTGTGTTACAAATTTGCGCCGGGTTTTGATCAGTTTGCAACCTTGACATACCATTTGGAAGGAGGTGATTATGTTGTTGATGGAAAGTTTGTGAACTTCTATGAGAGGCAGGAAGGTTACTTCTGCGTGGCAATATTGCCTGGAAATGGGAAGAGCATACTTGGAGCTTGGCATCAGCAGAATATGAGGGTAACTCACAATGGCAACATCAATGCACTCCAGTTTTCTACTGAGATTTGTGCTCATGACCATCCTTGATTCTATTCCTCATACTTTAAATTGCAGTTTTGGCGAGTTAATTTGGTGTACTTGTGAAATTGAATTCTAAATAATTTACATGAAGGTCTTTAAACTAACTAGTTTTGCTTCTTCAATATATTGTTCAACATCTAATTCTTATATTGGAGAAAAGCGAGTGACTCGATTAGAGCATTAGTGTAATCCCACAGTGAAAAAACTTGCGAACAATATATCGATCTAAACTAAACCGTGCTAGCTAGAGAGTGAGCAACATTATTACAATACGTACGTACATGGCTTCAAATTAAAAGAAATAAACTCAAAATGCCCAGCCAAGAACCTCACTTATGCAACCAACTCACCTTCTTTGCCCATCCAAGTATCCAATCTCCAGCACCTTGAATCATGTGGATAACCTCTGAAGCATCACTCTCCAGCCAAAAACTTATTTTATAAGTTCAAACATCAAAATAAAAAATGCCTACATACAATAAAATAATGACAATAAAATTGATACTAATTAAATTTAATTCAATTATGTTCAAGTCTCTAAATGAATCCGATTAAAATTCGATCTGAATCTGATGCTAGTCTCGGATATGAATTGATGTGTTGAATCCAATAATCTGAATAAGATCCAAATTCGATAATCTGATTATAAATGAATTGAGAATTGAATTAAGGTAAATCTAATCCGAATCCGATTCGTTTTCAGAACTACTACTTGTGGCTCTCTCCCACCACTTAACTTGAAGAATGGCTTAGAGTCACAACGAGAGAACTGAGAAGTAAAGATACTGATATCTAGCATTTTGAATTAAATAATAGTATCTAGAATTTGAGATTGTATTACCAAATTTAGATACCAACTAATTCAATTAAAGAAAACCAATAGCTCGTGCACTTTCTTATACGACTATAAAAAAGAAGGCCAAAAACAAAAATGGATTACTAAGGTTATTCATTCCTGTCTAAGACAAATATGTTCATGGCTGCAACTCTACCATTTTCCATAACTCTTGTCATTGTTTCCATCTTAGCACTTCCCCATCTCCAAGTCTTGAGTAGTAGTATTTCAAAACCCAGTGGTTTCAGCCTAGAGCTCATCCACAGAGACTCTCCACATTCCCCTTTTTACCCGGGAAACTTGACCCAACTAGAGAGATTTCAAAGGCTCATAGAAATCTCCAAAAACCAAGTTGGCCATTTGCAGTCCATAAGAGAATTCCAATTACAAAAACACAACTCCACATATCATCCCACCATAATCAGCTCACTCATTTACCAACGCTTCCTCTACTTGGTGGCCTTAACCCTCGGCACTCCCCCGGTGCTCAACTACTTACTTTTGGACACCGGCAGCGACTTCATTTGGACACAATGCCAGCCCCTCGAGATCGGATTCCATCAAACACCTAAACTTTTCGACCCCCGGGGTTCAAGCACGTACCGAAAATTCCCCTGCAGCCAATGCGTCCATCCGGGTTTCCAATGCATCGGAGGCGAGTGTGTTTTTGCCACGAGATATATAACTGGTGCAAAGGCCAAAGGTATAGTCTCCGTGGACAGTTTTGGGTTCCTAACCCGCGTGAAGGGGCGTCAGCAAGTGAATAACATCATCTTTGGTTGTGCAAATCACAACACTGGCTTCACTACTTTCAGTGGTAGCATCACAGGGATTTTAGGCATGAACATGGGGACTTTTTCCTTAGTCACTCAGTTGGGGAACATAGCCAACAGAAGATTTTCACATTGCTTGTCTAGAGTCAGTGATCCAAACAGAGCCCCTACCTATCTAAGATTTGGCACTGACATTCCCACTAGAACAGGGCTCCAGTCCACTCCTCTCGTGCCATACCTGCCAATCCCCGGACAATTCGCGGTGAATCTGATTGACATCAGCATTGGGAACCGCCGGTTAGGATTTCCTCCAGGTACCTTTGCATTGAAGCCGGATGGAAAAGGTGGCTGCCTTGTGGATTCTGGGACTGCAGTGACTCACATGGTCAGAGGTCCTTATGAGGTGGTTAAGAATGCTGTGCTGGACTATTTTAGGCCCTTTGGACTCAGAAGAAAATCGTCTTCAGAAATCCCTTTCGATCTTTGTTATGAACTTCCAACAACTTTCAGGAACTTCCTGCGGATGACATTCCATTTTCAAGGTGCTGATCTCCATGTTAAAGAGGAGCATGCATTTTTTATTGCGAGGGAGCAGAGTGTTTTCTGCTTGGCAATGATGGAGGCAGAGAGGTTCACAACCTTGGGAGCTTTTCAACAGCAGAATACAAGGTTCATATATGATGTTGGCCAAAATATGCTCTCATTTGTTCCAGAGGATTGCACAGCTGAGAGAGCCTAATAATTTTCCCTTACATTTTCTCAAATAAAGAAAAGAAAAAAAGTTGAGTATTTGGTTAATCTATTACTCTATGTTCAAAATAAAATAAACCACCTTAAATGTCATTTCCATGTCTTCTTGTGAGCTTTTAGCTAGTGTTGTTCTTTAGCTTCATGAATATTATCACTTCTTCGTACCACTACAAAGCCTTGATTTTCAAGGCTGAAGGTCTCTAAGAAAGTATTACTCATTTCAAAATATCACAGAACAAACAATAAAACCCAACGTAAAAACTAGCAATAATAATAAATTGCATAGAAAATAGATTACAACACAAGACAACCCAAGCTCTTGAAGAATTTGGTCTCTTTGTTTCTTATATTTGTCTTTTGTGTACATTCATGTTATCAATTATTACTATATTAATTTGGTCAATTCTGCTTTTGCATATGTCAATCATGAAATGATCCATTTATCATATACGAGTATACGACAAGATCCTCTCCTTTTTTTCTTTTCTTTCCCTCTTTTCATATGGTTCATTTTTAATTAAGAAAGTATTCTTTTAAAGAGATAACCTCTTATTTTCCCAATTAAAATCCTAGCTAGATTTCTTGGCCCAAAAAAAAAAAATCCTAGCTAGATTTTCAAAAAGAACTCCGATTTAAGGATCCTTAGCTAAAATGGCCATGATTCAAGTTTGTTTAGCAACTCTCTTTCTTCATTTCGTTATGAACTTATGAACCTCTCCAATCCCACTGGTTTTAGCCTGAAATGACTAAAATATCCTCATACAGGGTTACTAACACATTAAAAAAGGTCTAAAAAGTTTTCATAAAATTTCCCCAAATTTACTAATCCAGATTCCAGAGGTCTTGAAACGACATGCCGTTTTATAAACGAGTAAGAAATATTTGTGTGCCGCGAGTTTTCCCAACGTTTTTCTTTCCGGCCTGAAGAGTTGTCTGTTTTCCCAGCGTTTTGCTGTCGTTGATCTTGACAGTCGACGCCCTTGCTTTATTTGAAGTAAATCGAAAATTCTGTTTTCGAATTCTGCTACGAAAAGCACTTCAAAGCAAGAAAAACACTTGGGATTTTGTTTCTGAGAAGAAAATGGGCGACAGAGACCGCGATTGGGATTTGCATCTGAGAACCTTATCAAACAGTGCCAGAGACTCCAACATCGCCAATGATCCTGCTTCCGATTCCTCTCTTCTCCAATCCGTGAGTCTCTCTCTCTCTCTCTCTCTCTCTCTCTTATCGTTCTTTTACTTTCTGTTTGTTTCCCGGGAAAAAGAACAGAACAGTAAGGAAAATCAAAAGCTGAGCTAGTGAGCTTAATTATGCACCACCAAACACACACACACACACCGAGAGACTTCCATTTTCTTTTTTCTAATTTTATTTTATTTTGTTTAATTTAATTTAATGCTTATTAGGTGAAGAAGCTATATGAACTGTGTAAAACTGAGAATTCAGAGGATTTGGTAGCTAGAATTTATCCGCAGATTAACAAGCTTTTTCAACGCTCGGTGGCCTCGCTGTCTCAATCTCGAACCTCCAATGGCCTTTTCTTGCTGGTTCGTTTTTTACCTTTTTTTACAAATTTATCCATATTTGTTGTGCTGCTATCGTAATTTGTTTATTATTTTATCTGGTTAATTATAATTATCTTTATTTTGTTTCCTTTCGTTTCATTGCTGAGAAAAGACTAGGAAATGAAAAAGCTAGAAAATGGATTGATATCAAGTAGTATTTTTAGAAGATACAGAAAATGGTATATGGGATGCTTACAAAAGCACCAGAAATAGGTATATGGGATGCTTAAGGTTTCATATCCTTTTGACTTTACCATGCTGAAGTATTCTGTGAGATGCATTTTGAATATAAACGGTAGCTCTGCTTTCTACTGTGGTTACTAAGGTCTGTGCTTTCCCTTGTGGGATGAGAAATAAATGCTTGTTCTCTGGGGCTTGCACTTTTTTGTAAGTAATAAAATGATGGGTTGTCTGAAGAAGTTTCATTAATTTAAGGGCAAAGGTTAAGAAAGTAAAAGAAAATCTCTTCTTTTGGTGTCTAGTAGATGTTGGTTTTCAGAAGTTTTGGCATTGGGCCATTGGCGGAATGGAGACAAGGCATGTGAGTGAAAAATAACCTTAGGAAATAATTCTCTAAATAAGTTAACTCTTACATTCTGTTACAGTGTAATAACTATTTTCAAGCTTCCTATCTGTGAAGTTTTTTTCTATTAATATATAAATATTATATTGACACAGCCATGGATTTGGTAAACTGTCGTATCCACCATCTCTCTCTTTCCTTTTCTTGGTGCTACCTTTTTCTTTCAAAGGGATGGGGTTGGGATGTATAATTACTTTATTTTAGTCTTCTAAAACAATTACTTTTTTTTTTCTTTTTTTCTAAGGATGTCCTTGCTTACATTTGCTTTCCTGATTTTTCTTTCAGGCCATTCTTCAATTTTATCTTGATTTTGGAGAGATGATTCTACATGATGCCGATCCCAATCTCAGAACGTTTTTCCGTTCATGCTTGAGCCGGTAAATGATGTACTTCATTTCAGATAAATATGTGATATTGAATTAAATTTTTTTCATTATCTATATTGACATTAGTAATTAGTTGTATAGTATATTGAATGGTATCTTTTGTAACCATTTGTTTGGATGTCACCAGAAGAAAAGAAAAGAAATTGCAGCAAGATTAACTCAAAAACTTATTTTGTTCTGGTAATTGGAATGCAAGATAAAATGGAAGAGAGGAAGGTTTTTATTTGTTACTTCATTGGTTTGAAACTTCCCCAACATGAAACCTGAGTCCCCTTGGTAGAGTCTCTTGCAAGCTCCAATACTAGGGTCAACTGCTGAGGGAGAGAAAGTGAAGAATGAAATACTTCTTGCACCTTGTCCTTCTTTACAAAACTTTGATCAACATGTTGTTCGCATATGCCAATTCTGATGATCACTCCAGACTTCCTTTTAACTCAATACTCTTGCATGGACTCATGTCAGAATGGAAAATACTCCAAATTGTGAGGACAGGTGGTCCATGCCTATCAAGTACTCTCTAGATTCTTTTGTACATTGGAAGAGGAAGTTATATATGTTAAAACTTCAAAATTTAAAGTGGTAACTAAAGTATCATCTGTAATACTTGGGATTTTTTGTGTTGAAATGAGCATTTGTTTTTTTCCTCATATTCTTACATTTCTTTATATAATATCTAACCACAATAAATGGTCATCACAAAAAATTTTTTTCTAATTTGGTTGCAGTGAGTTTGCAGATCCTGATGTTGCAGAAGCAACCGTTGACTTTCTCAATGTGAACAAGAAAAAGCTTTTAACTTCTTTCCCTACCTTACTGCCTCAGGTATGATTGAGATCTATTATGTTTGTAAGATAGTATGATATAGTACCTA
Source organism: Dryas octopetala (assembly GCF_963921425.1). Taxonomy (NCBI): domain Eukaryota; kingdom Viridiplantae; phylum Streptophyta; class Magnoliopsida; order Rosales; family Rosaceae; genus Dryas; species Dryas octopetala. Next base: position 14,347,383 of record NC_141366.1, on the reverse strand, counting down.
TTACCAAAGGCACGATATAGTCTTGAAGAGTCAATGAATTGATATTATGCAAAATATGTGGAGGGAATTGAGAAGAATGCTGCTGTTCTCACCCACCTTTTTTTCGTTTCTTTTATTCTGTGAGTAGCTTTTCATGTGATCCTTTTCGAAATCAGAATTATCAGACAGAATATTGTTGTCTTTTTTTATGGCCACTGACAGAATATTGTTGTCAATTAGCTTCATCATGTATGTCTCTAACATTAACAATGTGTATGCAGTTCTTTCCCTTGATGTTAAAGTTGATTGCATGGAATGGGGAAAAGTGAGTTCTGTACCTCTTTAGTGCTCAAAGATACATTTTTCTTATACCTTTATTTTTTTATTTTTTAATATTACATTTCATATAATATTTCCAAGTTGTCCTTTTTTATGGTACAGCTGACACATAGAAACAGGCACATGTGTGAATATGAATATTTGCAAATATATTATTAAGATTTTCTAATTGTCATTTAGATTTATAGTATATAACAATTAATTAGAGTCATTGTTCTTAATAGATGATTTTGATTTGATAAATTATCTAAATAAAGAGAACCAATAATTGTCATGTATGTGTTTGCCTCACAGATTAGAAAAATCATTTATGAAGGTTTTTCCAGGATTGATGTCCCCTGGGTCATTTCTTCCATTATTTCCATCTTTAGTGGACCTGCCAAGTGAGTGATTATTCAGCTTTCACATTTATCTTTTGTATTCCCCAATGTCAGATTATCTATTGGCTCATTTTACCTTACAGAGCTTATACTCTCGTGGGGTCCTGCATGCATGCATGTTTGTTTTTGTGTGTTGTTTTCTGTTTGCTGTGCTTTGTGGAGTTATTTGATCCTTTTATCTAAAACCATTCTTATCATTTATAAAAGTATTTACTACTTTTAAAAGAAAAAAAATGATTTAAGTATTTGTTCTGGCCATCATAGATAATTTTCTAGTTGTTAAACCAATATGTCAAGTGCAAGGTCCCACTGTTTAGCTTATAAAGGATGACGTTCTAATGCTGTTGAGGGTTTGCCCTCATACAATTAATCCTCCTCGCGAATGCACCAGTGAACTTATAACTGTATAAACATTTGGTTATTATGCTTGAGTGGAAAGGTGTAAAATGATGGGTTTATAGATTTTCTATTTCTTTCCAATCTCAATCATTTTCTTATAATATTTTTTACCACTTTTGTTCTTTCAAAGAATACGGCACTTTGGGATCAGTCTAGCCCTGTTATTTTTGGCTTGGTTGGGTGTGCTTTATGATGGATTGTTTTTCTTTTAGTTTTTTTCTTAAAGGGGCATGAGATTGATGATTTTTCATTTCAACTATGGTAGTTTTGGTAGTGGCATTGGAGAAGGTAGAAAGGAGCTCAGGATCACTAGTAGGAAACAGCATAGCTTCAATCCAGAAGAGTACGGCTCCTGAGGTTATTTTTTAGACTTTTTAAAATTGCATGAGTTTACTCAAAAAATTTATAAATAGTGCAACTGAGGATACACATTTGTATGTGGATGCAGATGCTGCTTGCACTAATGGATGAAGCTTATACTGGTTCAATGATTGGAGATGGTGGGGGAGACTCTGAATCAGAGGACAGCAATGCAATTGATGTTGTTGACCCTGTGTTCCTCGACTTTTTAAAGGATGAAAATGATGGCATTGCTGTAAGGATCCTTTTTTAGTTTTTAATCTCAATCCTATTTTGCATATTCTAGAGCTGAATACAGCTGGTTTAATGCCAGTGATACGATGTTTGACTTTGTTAGGATACAATGGAAACATAGATTTTTGTTATAGCAAAGGAACATTTCCCTTATTTGTATCTGCTTCTTACTTTCCTTTCATCTTAAGTGGAAGAATGGGATCAATGACATGCTTTTGAACCAGTGTTTCATGTGTCTTTTTATCATCTCAACCAAACACAAAAGCTAGATGACCACATAAAATCATAGCTTTCTTGTAATTACAAGAATTTGAGTAAAGTTGCGGATATGGTCTTTCACTGGTGGATTATGTTTTATTCCTTTAAGTAGGACTTTAATTTTTATGTTTCAGACCACCCAGAAATATCCAAATAAAGAATTACACATGTTTTTAAAAAACATTGGATAGTATTCTTATATGACAAAAAAAATGTTCAAAATTTCCTATTGAGAAAAGATGCTGAACTTTTATTTATGTTGTACTTCAGGAACGACACTGGACGTCTCCTGGGATGGCTGCAGCTTTACAGGCTGCAATTAATACCCCTCAATCTGATAGGCTGAAATATATACTCCACATGGCACCACGCCTGCTTGATGTGTATTTTGCTATAGCATTGCGTGATGTCAATAATTGTATGTTGATATAGCTCTGATTCTTCATTTGAGTTGGGTATAAATTTTCTTTTTCAGAAAACTTATTATTTGCAGAATGCTTGTATAGAAGGAAACTTATTTCATTTGGCTATTCTCATAAAGTATTCTTTATCTTATTCCAGCTTTGATCTGTGCATTGATTCCCCTGCTCATGTCTAGATATGCCACAATATTTCCCGAAAAAATATTTTCCTATGAGGTGCGTATGCCTTTAAATATTTTTCAACTTCCTTTGTTACTTACCATCCTTTGAATCCTTTCTCACTTTTGAATTATCATGATAAATTTCCAACTCATGCGTTTCCAAGAGATGGAGAATCTTATTTCTGAGAAATTATGCATTTCTGCAGGTTCGTAAGAGGCTTTTAGCATTCATGCTTGCCGCATTTCAGCGTTCTCCAGATTTTATTGCGCTTTTGAAGGTAGTCTTGCAAAAACAATATTGCTTCTGTCTTTATTATTGTTTCATTATTTCAACTTCCTCTGTTGTTTTTCAATCTATTAGCAACCATAGGCAAGATTCTCAAGTCTTGTAATTAGAATTCTAAAGAGTATAAACGAAGCAGACCAGATAGCAAGTTGTAGGGAAGGGATTTCAGTTCTTGTGGGTCTTAGTTCAAACCTTACAGTTTAAAGGGAAAAATTAGAAAAAGAATATACTAGATACATACCTTGTCGAAGACTCATTCTTGATTTTATTAATATAGTATATATATTATTGGTAAATATTTTTTCTTCTTTTTCTACTGTACTTCATTGAAAGAGTTGCAATTTCTTTTCAATCTTCTCAGAAGCCTATAATGGACAGGCTTGGAGAACCTTATGACAGCCCTGAAAAAGTCAGTTGTTTACTTCCCTGTTTGTTAAAGTTGATAGGTGTTGTTATTGTGTTGAATATGTTACAGTTTGCTTTTCCATAGGCAGAGTTGGCATTACAATTGTGTTGGGCCATTGGAGAGCATGGTGGGGGTGGAGGATCTCACAAAGATGCAGCTCGTGAGCTTTTTGAGGGTTTAGAGCTACTCCTTTACGAAAACCTTTCATCTAGGTACGCGATGATCTATATGTTAGATTTTCGTCTCATATATGTTCTTAGCAATGCCGACTTCCATTTTGCTGACTTTTTTCTTCCCTTTTTGTTTTCTTATGAAGTCGTCTAGGCATGCGGCAGGAGTCAGCCTTTAGCTCAGATAGCCAAACTTCCAGAAAGTCATCACAGTCGAGGCTTCTATGTTTTGTTGTTACTGCCATTGCAAAGCTGGCCACCAACCACCGTGAATTGCTGCCTAGGGCACGTGTTTCCTTGGGCAAGGTTTGATTGCCAGTTACCATAAGCTGTAACTATTTCCTTACCAGAGTAGTGCCTGTTTTTTTTTTCTGCTACAATTTTCTTTGCCAAAAATTTACATGGGGTGGAGATCATTTGCAGTATAATATACTGGGTGAATTTCTTCTCATCATCTCACAATTAGTGAATTGTTTTGCATCCCCAGGTAGCTCGGTCTCGAATATCAGATGTGAGGGTCTGGAGGCGGGCTCATGATTATTTGGGTTTAATGAATGAACCTGCAATTTCCTTGTCTGTTTTGGGGCCTTCACGACCTTCACATGGACAAATGCAGAACCCAGGTACTGTCAAGTGGAGTGATGGAGCAACAAAGATGATTGCACATATTCCATTTTATATTCTTGGTGAACAAGAAGGTCAGCATCTTTTATTCAACCTCTCATTTTATATGCTTGGTGACAAGAACTGTGATAACTATCTCACTTTTCTGTATCATCATGAGTCATTTTTAGTTGAAAGAATAAATGACAAGGGGAAAAAAAAAGAATAAAGGACATACCCACAAGTCTATATAGTCCACCTAAAACCATAATGTGCTGGGGTTATGAACTTATAATGTCATGATCTCCATGCAATTGTCGCATAAGAAAAATGAGCATAATTTTGCATAGCCACACTTGTTTTTCGAGAAGAGATAAGAAACATTAACAAAGAGAAATTGAATGAGTGCACTGCCTATCATCTTTGGCTCTATTATTTTGGCTCCTTGGGTCTGCTCCATTGTGCTATTGTGTCATTTCTTTGTTCTTTTTGTAATACATAGCCCTGCTTATGCCCTTAGATATTTCCCCGATGCTGATATGAACAAGATGTCTAGCTGACTAGTTCTGTCATTAATTTCAACTCTCAACTTCTTGCAGGTCCACCCTTTCATGATTTTCTGTTTTCAGATATTCTTCCAAGAAGATGAACGCGCCTTTTTCTGTGTATGGGATTTGTGAATTCTGTTGAGTCTGAATTTTCCAGATTTTCTAAGTTCTTTGCCATGTCACATGTGATTCCTTGTTTGTACATTATATTGTATAATGACTCTAGAAGTACTAAAACTTTGACAGGCAGTCTTCTTGTTGAGTTAAGTTATTATTTATTTATTGACAAATAAATTATTTCTATGATTTTTCGACTTTACGAGTTGATTTGCTAAAGCTTTGGGAAAATTTATGCATACCCGACTTCCACTCCCTTTTCCAAAAGGTCAAATTGGATATCTAACTATCTAAGTCCAATTTTTGTTATAATTTCCCATCCCACTCATGGGCTCCGTTGCTCCAATTAGATGTAAATTTAAAATTAAAGCTGCAGAAATAACATTAAAATAATGGTTAAACCACATATTAAACTTGTAATTTGGCATTTTCTATTCCCAAAAACTCATGCGCAAGGGTTTGAGTTCCTGCTGATCTTGTTCAAATGTTTAAAACTACATTGTTCTGTACTCTCATTTTTTTTAAAGAAGAGTTCTGTACTTTCATTTAGTTATTTTTCCATAATTATTAAACCCAAAACACTTAACCTATAAATACAACAGGATGTCATTTCGAATATAAGCACAATATTAGCAAAAAAAAAAAAAAAAAAAAAAAGAAGAAGCAGAGAATGAGGTTTCACAAGTACAAACTACTATTATATACAAAAAATTAAGTTGCGTTACATATAAATATATAATAGACTTAATAGTAGCTTCCAGGTCTAAACACCATATGGCCGGCTTAATTAAATACATAGTGAAAGATACAAGGACTGTTTATCAAGAGAAAATACACAGAGCTCACCATATATATATAATTATATATAGTTCAAGAGGACTTTTAATTACATATATATTTCAAGCGCTATACAACGCCAACATCTTAACCATTCCTGCATATCCATCTGGCTGCAATTGAGTACAACATATATATATAGGTTGTTAGATCAATAATATTAACGGTGATCAAGTGCATTGAATCCATAATATATCTACTATATATAATTATAAATTTTTAATTGCAATTATCTTTCCCATTTTCTTATTTAGTAGCTCTGATCTTCCCATGCCATTTTCCAAGAGCTAAATAATAAAGGATATGTAGGACAATTAATGTCATACAAAACTATATAATTGTCTCAGTGACATCTATTTATGCTTAATCAATTAAAACCCTAATTTGTACTGTGCAATCGATTTGTAAAACACAAGCAAAGTTCATAAATAAAGAGGAAATTAAAACATAACCTTGAAGAAAATCAGTCAGAAAACCAAAATATAGGATTAAAAAAAGAAAGAAGAAAACAGCACAAATCCAAAGCCAGCCAGTTGATCCAATGAAGCATTTGAAGTTTCTTCAATTCTACCATTCATAGACTAGCTTACAGATGATAAAAAAAAAAAAAAAAAAAAAAAAAAATTTAGGAATACTTAAATTATAAACAACCAAAAATAAATTGAAGCATATACAGTTGAGTAACTCACAAGTTAAATTACTGCTTTGTGGATTATTGGATATATACTATTGCCTCCCTGATTGAAATCACAGTCCCCGTAACAATATTGTGTATAATTTCTACTGATTGAGGAGGGATATATTCTTCACGACTTTCACCATTTTCATCAGTGATGTGGAAACCAAGAGTCAGAAGACTTCCACCATTTTCGTCCCGGGACATTGGCTTGTCAGGCAGAATGGTAAACCCCGAGGGCAAGATTGCCACTTCCTCGGGGTTTCCGGCACCGGTTAAGATCCCGGACATGGCGTACACATCAATCGGTGCATAAACTACGTATGAGCCTGTTGAATCGGTATAACTCTCTTGCAAGTACAATATTTCAATATTGCGCGTTTCAGCCTACATGCATATATCAGTCAAGCAGTTCTGTTAATAAAAGTGGAAGTCCATCCACTCAAAGCATTGCATCTTTAGAAGGGCTCCCGATCTTCTGTTACCATGTAGAATAAATTTAAGATCGAGTTTGTGAATAAAATGAAATGGATTTATAACATTTTTTTAGTGTTTATAATGGGCGTCACATTAATTTTAATACATAATTTATAGATTTATAATAGTTGATTAAGATTGAAATAAATAAAAAAAAATATTTTCTTTTTTAGAACAAATAAAAACAAGTATAATAGAGAATCCCAATACATTGAAAATGAAAAGAAAAGAAAATTACTGGACTATACATGCAACTCACATTTATGACTTTCATTATGGAAACACGATTTCCAGGATTATTGCCATTGATGATATAAGTAGCTTCTTCAACTTGATTTCCAAAAGAAAGGATATCCCACTGCATCGTACACACCACGTAAATGGAAAACATGATCTCAATTTGGATTAGAAGTTAATTAATGAAAGGATTAAAATTATTTTACCATCTTTATTAAGTAAAGGTCCTTAATTAATAAAATTGCCTATTAATTATCAGACAATATGATTAATAGTACTCCTTACCCTATTACAAGAAAACAATAAATTGCATAAAAACATAAAACTTTCTCCAAAGTGTGTTACTCAACTGCAAATTGATTAATGACGGTTTTAGATCGAGGAGTCAAAATCTAAGTTCCAATCCCAGCCAAAAAAATTTTAAGTTCCAATAATGATTCTATAACCTAAAGTAAGCAACCCGGCCTGTTAAGGAATAAAATAAAAATCTAATAAATAAGCTTCCGATCGAAGTATATATAGGAGCTTTTGGCAATGATCGATTGGCCTCATTGTTTTCACCTCATGTGTACGTTCTATGAAATATCACATACTACTCATCATTATATATATATACTTCATCAAAATATACATATATATATGTATCTATAATAAAAATTGAAGTGTACATAATAAATTACCTGGTATCGAGAGTTGCCATCACGAAGAAAAGTGAATACTTGGTTTCTTGTGGCTGGAAGGTGGATGGAAGTAACAAACACAAGCCTGGGACCAGGAGGCTTCCCAGGGTCATCCATAATATTGCTACTTTTAGTGGTGACCCTTATATCTTCTCCACCTGGTACAGGCAATGCCATCCATTTGTTTTCTATACATGCACTCATATCAATCAAGAAGCTTCTCATCATCCTCTCCGATAGCTTCAACAGGCTTCTTCTTCCAGCTTGCGATATCAACACTAAATTATCATCAAAACCAAAAACAGCTTACTTAATCATTGTGTGTTAGTCAAACCTATTGCATGTAGTTCAAGTTTTAGTCAATGCAAATTAAAGACATATATATATATATATATATATAATAGACTAGTTCATCAAAGGGGGATTCTAATTAAAGAGGCAACCCTCTTTTTTAAAAAAAGAAGAAAGGGACTCAATGTGACCGAGTCCCCCATTTAGAAATCAATTACGATCATAATATTTATGAGAAGCACTAAAACTATCATTATGGGGAGAATTACATCACTAAAAGATATTTAATTTGACTAAATTTTTTACAAGAATTATTCTCAAAAAAACCTAAAATACAGACGATATATTCGACTGATTAGAGCTAGGCCACAATGTAAGTTAGGCGCCAACAACGTTATCTCTTTCTTTTCTTCGAAAGAAAGATATCCTTTTATATATAGAAAGTTACTTACCCTATATATTTCAAGTATGATTGACTTAATCAAATTGCAAGGAACAAATTAATTGGAAAGTAATTATATACCGCCATCAACTATAAGAGCGCTTCCAGCCATCAAATTTGCTTGCCATTCTAAGTGTCGAAGTAAAGTGGCAACCCAACGCTTTGCGCTAAACGCAAAACCAGAACTCACCAGTGGCTCAAAAATATTGCGAGCCAGTCTATTATCAACTTCAGCATGCTCCACCCATATAACCTATCAAAAGGAATTGCATTAATATTGCTAAACGAAAAATGCGGTCAACTTAAGGAACAAATAATATTAGATATATCACATTTTTTGTACTACATTGCTACCAGTACGTACCGCATCTCATATCTCGAAGAAAATATAGATACAATACTAATGTGGTACAAATAGTTTTAATGAAAATATTTATATTATTTGGTCACCTTACAACATCCATTTGGCATTTCTTGAATCAAGCAGCCTGATGGTTGTCTTCGAAAATTTCTTGATGGAAATTGAAACAATTTTTCCAAGGATACATCAACAACTCCCCACATTCCTCTGTCCAGCTGCTTACAATACCTTGCAAAATAACTCTCTCTTGTTGGAACAAGTGGTGTAGGGGCATGAAACTCAGCTGTCATCTGGAAAATGACAATTAATTACTTGTGAATGTTAGTTATATGGTTCCATGATTGTATGTAATTGCATTTTGTCACATCATAATATATACTAATGTCAATCGCCTACACATTCACGCGCGAGTTACTGAATCTTACATTCACCAATCAACCGTTTATACTCGTGCAGATGATTGACACTTATAACAAAACTCTTTGTCCATTGATACCGACATAATAATTCAAAATTATGTGCATTACTAATTATAAATAAGGAAATATGACAAGGAGATCGAACATGAAGTCGAGGGGATATTATATTCAACAACCCATATTTCCTAGTACGCTACTAGCTAGCTAGCAATAATATATGGTTGATGTAGATGATACTCCTATAGCTATTCTCTTAATTATCTCATTATGATATATATGACTGCCAGTTGTTTATATTTGAGATTTAACATTGTTAATTAGTGCTTTCTTCTTAATAGAATTTTCTTGCTTCTAGCAATTATAAGAACACCATCTTTAATCAGTCGTAATCAAACTAGTTATGCGCTAAAGTAAATATATAAAACATATGAAATGCATGCAAAGAAGCTTGGAGCTGTAATTTGCTTAGGATACCCTATTACAAAATTTAAAGTATATAGACTGAAGTATAATAATGCCATTTATATTACCACTTGGAGGGCTCCATCATAATTTCCTTCCACTCCTGGAGACAATAATCCCACTACCGATGCTCTAGAGACAATATTGGAAAACACCATTGACCACTTCTTCTGATTATTATGAAACAAAATAAAAAACACAAATTATTAATATCAAATCCATAATTAGCACTACTTCAACAACAATTAATTGTTCAATCAAAGGACAACCTACCAAGTTCATCAACAGTTCAACAATGCTGGCTGCCTTCATTTTGACATAATTAATCTCTCTAGAAGCTTCAGCACTAACAGGCTTTTGTCCAAGTGCCTTTGGAAACATTGGCGTATTGTACTGATCGCTTCCCATTGAAAATTGATCTGAATGAATCATGTTGTCCAAGTTTGTCAGATCAGATGGAGACTCTCCCACCTCAACCATTCTAACTATCTCCATCAATGTGGCAGTGATGTGCCCAAACTCCCTCATGTACTCAATGCCACTTAGGACTTCAGTATTGCTTTCCATGTCAAGCTGCCACAGCGGTTCTCGAGCCAAAGCCAATTTTGTGAGCTCCGCCATTGCTTCAGAAGCCAGCTCTGTGATTTTCATTTTGTTGATCTCAGCACCTAATGAGACTGCCATGAATAATTCACTAGCTCTCTGAATGTTGCAGCTGGTTCCAAAATTCATGTATGGCCCCAAATCTGAGAGGTGCATTTGTGAAGATGATGAGGATAAGTCTTGAGGGGATGGAGTTGTGAGTGGAGGCAACCCCACATCTACTTCATATTGTGCATCATAGTCTATGAACTGTAATAAAATTAGCCAAATGGATAAAGACTGAGGTTATTAAGTACGTAATAAACAAAAATAATTAAAACTCAAAATTCCATGAGAAGATTGAGGTTGACATGACACAAATCAGAACAGATCAAAATGATCATGGAGAACTTCTACACCTAAAACCTTGATTACGTTATTAGGAACGAGAAAATAATGTATATGTATATATAGTTAACAGTATCCTAATTAATTTCTCACGTGCAGTCTTTTCCTACACGTGAAGAAGTAACAAACACCAATAGATAGAGAAACATATTTAGGTCAGCCCCACCATGCATCTTCAAGCTAATTATAAGTTTATAACAAACAAATGGGAAATGAAGATTGGAGTTAATTTCCGTACTCATCATCAATCCTTACAACTAGGGACCTGATATTATATTAGATCACAACTAAACCCAAATGCTTAAACTGTTAAAAATGGGTAGATGTATATCACACTAACAAATAGATAACATACTATATTGTCAAATTCTTCATCCTATAATCATAAGCAAAAAAGAACACAGACACAAGCTAGGGAAAGTAAAGCAACAAATATATATATATATATAAGGCCACATATTACATATACTACTGTACAAAGTCCCATATTATACTACTGTTAAAGGGCTAGCTCACTAATCCAGTAATATTCCCCATGAATTAACCAATTACCTTCTCCAAATCCATACTGTGATCTAACCCTAATTCGCCTCTATCCTCCAGCACACCGAAGATGAACGGCCGGGGATCAATCAATTCTTCTTCATTTGGGCATTCACACAAATGAAACAAACCTCAACCCTTTGTTAGGTTAACTGAAGCCCTAGCTTTGGTAACCCTTCGTCGTGCTCGATCTTTCACAGTGAATGAAGAGGTATATTAGATCATCCTGGGAAAATGGGCTGTTAGGGACAGTGCGTGCCAGGTGAAAAGGAACAAGTACGTGGAAGCTGACTTGGCTGACTCTGTTGCTTCACTCTGATTGATTGGTTCGGATTTTTGGAGCCAAATTTTGCTCTAGCTCTCGTTATTCACTTCATCAGAGTGCTGGCTACAGGTGCAATTTGATTGTGGAAGACTCATAGTTTAACTGAAAAAGGCATGTAATTCACGTGACACCTAATTGGACTGGAACACGTCATCATTCAATTATCATATATCAAGTGATAATTTGATACAAACATTATAAAAACAAAAACACTATACTTATAAAAAAAAGAATAATGCTATACTTACCACATTCTTATACCACATTTTTATACCATCTGACGTGTCATTACTTTATTGGACAAAGTTTTTCTTTTCCTTTTTTGGTTTTTATTTTTATTTTTTAGTATCCAATATATGAATGTCATGTAAGTTGCCATATAAGATGGTATGAAATTGTGGTATAAAAATATGGTAAGTGTAGCATTATTGTAAAAAAAACTATAAAAACAAAAAGAACACAAGCCCACAAATATGTAAGAGGGATGTAACTGTTGTTCAAGTCACTAAGCTCAATCTTAAAAAAACCCTAGCCGCCACCCCCAAATACTCTCCTCTCTCCTCAACCTTATCTCTCTCAGCCTAGTATTTCCAAGGGTCGGGGCGGTGGCTTCTGTGTTCCTCACACGCCTGCTACTCCTAACCCCGCCTCTTTTTTCTCATTCTTTTTCTTTTGTTGTTTTGGTTGGTACTATAGGATACTCTAGCTCCTCCCTCTTTGTGAGAGTTTTTTCATCTCTCTTTGTGAGAGCTTTTTCATCTCTCCATGTGAGAGTTTTTTCATTTCAATAAATGAGAGCTTTTCTGATCGCTCTAGTTTAGTCTATTTGTGGCGTTGTGCGCAGTCTATGTGTTGTGCGACATCGGATCATGCTTTAACGACGCTTAGTTGCTCTCTGGAGATCTTTCTTCCAGTTTGTCTCTCGTTCTCGTCACAAGGAGTTGAGATATCACTTTGCTTGCTGGTACCGATCCTACCAGTTATTACTGCCCGATCTGCCACCTTGATCTACTATCAGACACGATTTAGAGATGTTGGTTGGATTGTGGAACTAAACGCGACTAATTCGCCAATTTTCATGGTGCCTCGTTGGCACTGTTTGGCGGCTGTAATGTCGGCATCGTGTCGACATTTCGAGATCGGGCTCTTATTTCGTTGTAAGCGTTTAGCTTGTTTGCTCTATTATTGTAAGGCTTCTTGCCATAACTTTGTATATATTTTCTATGCCTTTTTGTCTATTTTAATGCAATGTTATTGCTTTCTCAAAAAAAAAAAAAAAAGTCACTAAGCTCTTATTAATTAATATCTTCTCTAAATTCATTTTGGAACCAAATTCTAATTTGCTTATATCGAGAGAGGTACAAAGCTCAGTTTGGCTCATAGCCCGAACCCATTTTGTTCGTGCTCTACTTGTGGCAGGCCTAGCTTAATTAATCCAATTTAATTATTTTTAACTACAAGCTCAGCCCGGCCCACAACACGAACTCATTTTGTTTGTGCTCTACTCGTGGCGGGCCTTAAACGGGCTGCTTGATTACCCTTTTAAGTAAATTGTATGTATTTAAAATAAATTATTTAACGTGGAGCACAAATCTAGGTTCTTTTAGCCTCTAACAACACAAATCTAGTGTCACTTAAACAATAAAATTATAACTATTAAAAATGAGAATTAAATACATTTAATAATAAAATATAATTTTTTTAATTATGAGACATAAACTTAATAAATTAACAAAACCAATAATAAAATGAGAGAAACTTAACTAAAATTTTATTTCTAATATTATTTAAAAACTATATATTTTCAAAATCAAGTTTATTAATGAATTTTCTTGGATTTCTCACTTAATTTAAATTAATTAATGGCCCTTCTTTGGGTTTCATACTTGTATGTTAAATAAGACTTTCATCATAGTTAGCCTCATTGTGCAAGTGGCATTGGATGGTGAATGAATGTTCTCGGACCAACAAAAAAAAATGGTTGCAGGTTCAAACCCCATCAAGGGTTCAGGCCCGCTCGAACCATGATGGGCTCAGACCCTTCCGACCCATGATAGGCTCAAACCCACCCGACCTTAGAGGCTCAAAATTAAGCCTTAGCCCGATGAGGCTCTCCACTCATTACCAATTGATTTATGTACAACTGGTTCACCCATGTGTTAGGTAGTGTGACCACACAAGCTCCACGTCATTCAAAATGTTGTCTACATGTTTAGCTTAAGTTATGCCAAACGTGAGGAAATCGATTTATGAAAATGTAAAATGTTGCCCCACTTTAGAAATTTATAGCCTTTAAGTGTTTATTAGGAATTTGGGCTTATCCACCCATTTGCACAAATATGTAAGAACATTGTTCACTGATTCCCATTAATTAATTTCATTCGCACTACTTGAAGTTGCACCCACACTCCCACAAAACTGAAGAAATTAACAAAATCCTAAAGCCATCAAAGTAATGCCTGAAATTAAAAAAAAATTAAAAAAATGAAGCCATAAAAGTATCAAAAGAGAAAAGGCCGGAGAAGCAATGCATGCCTCTTTAATTATATATTAACAGTACTTCAACATGTTGGCTGATGCTTTTCTCTGATTGGTTAGGATTTTGGAGCCAAATTTTTCTCTAGCTCTCATAATTTACTTCATGAGAGTGCAGGTTTCAGGTGCAATTTGATTGTGGGAGAGTGATAGTCTAATCGAAAAAGGCATGTAATTCACGTGACACCTAATTGGCCGGAGTGGGACACATCACCATTATATTTTCTATTTTTCTTGTTTCTTTTTTTTGTTTGAAGGTTTAAATTTGATGGCAGATATCAAGTGATACTTATATGGATAGTTCCATTTGAAAAAAAAAACAAAAAACAAAAACCAAAAAGAACACGAGCCGACTTGATATATAAAAAATAAAAATAAAAAACAGACACAAGCCCACACCTATATAAGAGCATTGTAACAATTGTTAAAGTCACTAACCCCCATTAATTAATTCTTATCCAAATCCATATCGGAGTCTAACCTTAATTCGCCTCTATCTAGAGGTGTAGAACAGGTCGATGCAACTCATTTAAGACGAGCTCAATAGTGCTTATTGTGCTTGGGCTAGTCCATTTAATAATTGGGATGGCCGGGTCTAATCCAATTATTTAAAACCGTAAGCTAGTCCCAACCCTTGGTTTCGAACCCACTCGGGTTCGTGCCGTGCTCATGTTGGACCTTAATGTGGCATTGATGCTTCCCAAACTCTTTCATGTACTCAATGATAGAATTTGAGTGTTGCTTTCCATGTCAGGCTACTAGAGAGGTTCCTAAGCCAAAGCCAATTTTGTGCGCTCCTCCTTTGCTTCAAAACCTATTTTCATTTTATTGATCTCTGTATAATGAGACTGCCATGAGTAGGTCACTGGCTCTCTGAATGTTGTTGGTTCCAAATTAAACTCATTTATGTCCCCAAATTTGAGAGGTGCACTTGTGATGATGATAATGAGTCTTTGTGGGGATGGAGTTGTGAGTGGAGGAGGTAACCCCGCAGCTCCTTCATATTGTGACTAATAATCTATGAACTGTAATTAAAGCCAAAAGGATCGACATGACACAAAATCAAAGCAGCTCAAAATGATGATGGACAACCTCTAAACCTAAAACCTTAATTAAGTTATTAGGGACGAGTCAATAATGTATAGCTAACAATATCATTTCTCACGTGCAGTCTTATCCTATGAGGGAGCTAGCTAGGCAAATACAAATAGAAAGAGAAACAATACTTTATAGGTTAGCCCAATCTTGCATCTTACAAATTCTAACAAACAAATGGAGAATGAAAATTGGAGTTTTCGAACTTACCAAAAACCCTTACAATTAGAGATATGATATTATATTAGACTACCACTAGACTCAAAGCTTAAACTATCAAAAATGGGTAGATGCATGCATAACACATCCACAAGGAAAAATAAACCCACAATTATATACGAACGATGTAATACACACTATTGTTGAAGTCACAAAGCCCGATTAACCATTACCTTCTCCAAAACCATACTAGGATCTAACCCTAATTCGCCTTTATCCTTCATCGCACCTACTGGAAGCAATATACACTCCTACAAAACTGAAGAAATCAAAACCTAAACCCATTAGAATCATAAACGTACACATCAAAGTAATACCATCATAAAAAATAAAATAGAGAGAAACAGAAGAAATCCATGCCTTGATCTTTGATTATATATGTCCCTAGCTTAATGCAAAAAAATAAAGAACTTGCTTCTAAATGGGTTAAAGCTCACGATTAGTTTGTGTTTTGCTTCAAAATTCTCAGAATTGCTCAAGTTTTCCAGATAATCACCAATTTACTCCAGTACTCCACTACTGCTCAAAGCATGAGTTGACGAGCAGATCAGTCCTCTTCCGGTCATTTTTGTCTGTAATATGCACATACATATATACCTAACCATGTCAAATATATCAATCAACCCATGATTTTAAATCTACAAAATTAGATTAAGCTTGAAAAAAATTTTCTATAAAGTGGGAAGGAAACATATTTCAAGAATTAATCAGGATAAATAAGAAAATAATACTTATGATAGTGATGAGTGAAACTGCAGCAAGATCTCTCTCAATCTTTCTATGAAAGAGGTTGGTTTATTAGCCTATTAGGTCATAGTGTGGAGTGACTTGACCTCTTGGTACAATGCCAGGAGAAAACTGTAACTGATGAACAAGTGGAAAGCTGACGACTGCTTCATTCTGATTGGTTTAGAATTTTTGGAGCCAGATTTTTCTCACTCTCGATAATTCTCACTTCATGAGAGTGCATGATTCAGCCTTCAGGTGCAATGTGATTTTGGGAAAGTGATAAGCTATCTCACTGGAAATGGCATGGAATTCACATAAGACTTGATTGGAGTGGGCAAACATCATCGTTTTCTTTTCTATTTTGTTGCTTTTTTTCATTTTTGGAAGTTTGTATTAGATATAAAGGTGTCGAATGAGTTAGGCCGATATGAGAATAGGTACGGGCAAGGTAGGATTAAATTGAGCACGGCACGATATGAGCACAAAGTGGGCTGAGCTGGCCGGCAGGAGTATGACACTGGCAAGACACGATTAAAATGGACACAACACGAGCACTAAATGGGTTGGATCAGAAAGAAAATGACACATATAAGTGGGTTGAGCCAGTCTTGACCGAAATTTTTAGCCCATTAAGCGTAGTGTGAGCACAACACGAGCACTGCACAAAATTGGCCCGCGTACGGACATGAGCACAAAATTTGCATGAATTAGACACTCAACCGTTCTCACTATCTTCATCATTGTGGCATTGATGTGCCCAAATTCCCTCATGTACTCAATGTCACTGAGAATTTTAGTGTCGCTTTCCATGTTAACACAGAGGTTCTCGAGCCAAAGCCAATTTTGTGAGCTAGCTCCTCCATTGCTTTAGAAGCCAGCTTTGTGATATTCATTTTGTTAATAACTGTACCTAATGAAACTTATTCCATGAGTAGGTCATTGGCACTCTGAATGTTATTGGTTCCAAAATTTATGTGTATGGCCCCAAATCTAAGAAGTGCACTTGTGATGATGAGGAGGAGGCCGAAGAAGTCTTGAGGGGATGGAGTTGTGAGTGGAGAAGAGAATCTCACTTCTACTTTATGTTATGCATAATAATATGTGAACTGAAATCAAATTAGTCATAAGGATATATCAAGATGTAGGTTATTAAGCTAGTAAAGAATAAGTTAACAATATATCAAGTTAATTAATAACACTTTCCCTCACATGCAGCCTCATCATATATGTACGTAAAAAGGCAAACAATACAAATTAATAGATCAAGAAAGAAACGTTGGTGCAGCCCTATCATGCATCTTACAAACCAACAAACACAATTAAATTAATTTCAAAGGACCTCTTGCCATCAGAGCTCGGATATACCATACATGTTAGACAAATAAAACCCCAAAAGCAACAAAAAAGTTAGGAAATAGGTCAATAATAAATATATCAAACTAACATATAGATAACTTTATACATGAACCATAGATTTCATGAGGCTTCCAAATTCTTCTTCCAACAATCATACGAAAAAAAAAAAACAAGCACCACAAATATATGAGCAATGTAACCCTAGCTAATTCACCTTTATCCTCTATCGCATTTGAAGCAGAACATACTCCCACAAAAATGAAGGAAAAAAAACCCTAAAGCTGTTAGGATTATAAATTAATATATATGACAACAAAATAGTACTTTGAATATTCAAAAGAATTTTTCTGCCTTTGTGGCTTCTTAATTTTTTTGCCTTTGTGGCTTCTTAATAGAAAGGTTTCCAATTGGTAAAAAAAAAAAAAAAAGAATATTCAAAAGAAAAAAAAGAAAGAAGAACCTACAAAAGTATCAAAGAGAAAGACAACCAATGCTAGCTAGCTTAGTGCAACAAAGAACTTACTTCTAAATGGGTTCGAGCTCACGATCAGTTTGTGTTCCTTCAATATTCTAATAATTGCTCAAGTTTTCTATATAATCGATCACCAACTCCGCTACTGCTCGAAGCCTGAGTTGATGGGAAAGTCAGTCCTCTTCTGGCCATTTTCGCCTGTAACATGCACATATATACCAAAATATGTCAAATCGATCAACCCATTATTTTAATTCTGAAAAATTAGATCATTAAGCTTGGAAAGGTTGTTCTGTGAAGTTGGTATATAAAACATATTTCAAGAGTTAATTAGGTAAAAAAATAAAATAATACTTAGAGATCGATGTGATGAGTGAAACTGTGTGCTAGCTAGATCTGTTAATCTTTCTGTAAAGGATATTAGTTTATTGCGTCATGGTGTGGAAGCTGGATTTCTGGAGGGGGAAAGCTAGTATAAGTGATGAACAAGTGGAAAGCTGACTTGGTTAATGTATTGTTGCTTCACTTTGATTGATTTAGGTTTTGGAGCCAGATTTTCTCACTCTTATAATTCCCCCACACGTGCTCAAAGTCACTTAGAATTTCAGTTCCATGTCAGACTGCCACAGAGGTTCTTAAGCCAAAGCCAATTTTTGGCTAATTTTTTGAGCTCCTCTGATTGCTTCAGTAGCCAGCTCTATGATTTTCATTGTTGATCTCAGCACCTAATAAGACTGCCATGAGTAGTCACTAGCTTGCTCAATTTTGTTGCCGGTGTATTTGTGATAATAATGATGATGAGGAGTCTGAGTTGAGTGGATGAAGTACCTTGTGAATGGATAAGGCAACCCGGCCCACATTTACTTCATAATGTGCATAATAATTAATTTATGAACTGCAATCAAATTAGCCAAATTAAGATCAAGACTAAGGTTATTAAGCTACTAAGAAATGAGTAAACAATACATATCAAGCTAACTAATACCTTCCCTCATATGCAGTTTCATCTTACACGTGAAGAGATAATAAATTAACAAAAACAAATTAATAGAGAAAGAACGTAAGTGTGCAGCCATATATATATATATATCCTGCATCTTACAAACCAACAAATACAAAATTAAGTTTCAACTTTAGGACCTCCTGCATGCCATCAAAGCTCTATAGACAAACAAAATCACAAAAGCAATAAAAAATTTAGAGAATATATAGGTCATTAATAAATATATCAAACTAACATATAGATAACAATCATAACATTATACATGAATAAGTTTGATGAGACTAGGCTTTCAAATTCTTCATCCAATAGTCATAAGAGAAAAACAAAACACAAGCCCACAAATATATATATGTGTGTGTGTGGGCTTGTGCTCTTTTGATCTATTATTATAATATTAGAACACATTCCATTGCTTGTGTTATATATATAACACAAGCCCAAAATTTCTTGTGTTCTTATATAAGAGCAATGCAACCACTATCAAAGTCACTAAGCCTCATTAATTAACTTCTCGAAATTCAGACTGGGATCAAACCGTAATTCATGCGTCTCTATCCTTTATTGCACTACTTGGAGCTGCACACGTACTCCCACAAAACTGAAGAAAACAAAAACCCTAAAGCCATTAGATCTTCCCAAATGCAATCAAAATAATACCTCAAAATAAAAAATATAAAAACAAAGAAGAACCCAAAAAACTATCAAAGAGAAAGAGAAGCAATGCTAGCTAGCTCAGTGCAACAAAAAACTTACTTCTAAACAAGAAATGATTAGTTTGTGTTCTTTCAAAATTCTCAGAATTACTCAAGTTTTGCAAGTTATTCGGCCTCTTCCAGTCATTTTCGTCTATAACATGCACAGACCGTAAACCATGTCAAATCGGTCATGCAACCCATGATTTTAAATCTGAAAAATCAAATTAAAACAAAACTAAATCTTTAATTCAAGATTTAATTAAGATAAAATTAATACTTAGAGATGGACGATGATGATGAAAGCATGTAGGGGTACGTATGTGCAGAGACAACCAAGATGTTTGCCAAGAAGCAGCCACCTTTAAAAAGTGTGTAATAGCTCACCGATCAAGCGCTCTTGCACCGAAGATGAACGGGGCTAAGCGATTTGTGAAACATTGAAAGTACTGCTAGATCTCTCCATCTTTCTATGAAGGAGGGTTTATTAGGTCATTGTGCGTGGGAAAATGGAGAAAAATTGAATTTTCTTTCTAAAAGACCTGAAACTGAAATTGAATTATTAGGTCATCTCTCCATCTTTCTATTTTTTCCTGAAACTGAATTTTCTTGTACAAATGAGGGTTAATTGCAGTCCAGTACCTCAAGTTTGCTTCAAATTTCAATTTAGTACCTCATGTTTAAAATCTTGCAATGTCATACCTCATTTTGCTAATTTGTTGCAATGTCATACTCCGTCAGTACGACTGTTAAGAGATCTCTTAAATGTTGATATGACACTTACGTGGCACTCCCACAATGCTGACTGGATACCACGTGGTTTAACAACATGACACATTATGCCACATGGCATAAAAATAATTTAAAATCTAAAAATTGAAAGAAAAAAAATTAATAATTACGTGCCATGTTTCTAGATTTTTAATTATTTTTATGTCACGTGGCATGAAGTAGCATGTTATCAGACCACGTGACATCCAGTCATCATTGTGGAAGTGTCATGTAAGTGCTACATCAGCATTTAAGAGATCTCTTAACAGCCATACTAACGGAAGTATTACATTGCAACAAATTGGAAAGATGAGGTATGACATTGCAAGATTTTAAACATGAGGTACTAAATTAAAATTTGAAGCAAAATTGAGGTACTGAACTGAAATTAATTAACCCTAATTTTTTTCTTTCTAAAAGACCTTGGTACAAGAAAATTCAGTTTCAGAAAAAAATATTAATATTTAATTATAAGATAGAACATAATAATATTAGATAAGTTTTTTATAAGCTAGACAACATTCCTAGTTGCGAAAGTGACAAATTAACCGGGACCCTAGTCTTGTAAGCCCAACACATTGTAGAATATCTTGTTCAACATTCAACGTCTGGAGATACTTTCGTCACATCTTAACCTAAGGTTGAAGAATGAGCCATACTTGTCATTCTTGTATCCGCTTGAAAAGAAACTTGTAATGTTAATAGCCATACTTTTGACCAACCGAAACATCTTAATAGCCAGAGGGAATGAAAGCTGAAAAACTGAGTTACAAAAGCCTTAGACTGCCACTTAATTTTCGTTAAGGGATTTTGACTCCCTCACTAGCTTCTTGGGCCAAATCTACATGCACCCTCCCTGTAAGTAGGGTGGTTTTACACTTATATTTGGATTTATCTCTTAAAAAACTGAACACTTTTTTTTTTTAACAATTAAATACATTGTGATTCTGGTTTTGATTTCCAAATTTTTACCTAATTAAAGAAACCATAGGTCCATAACCAATCAAAATGGCATTGACTATTTATACTATTATATTGATCACAAATATTTGAGAGATGAATCGTACAAATTTTGAAATCCAAATTATTTTCTTGTTTTTTTAACTTGTTTTTGTTTGACTTTTGTTTATAACCGTATATTTATTAAGCAAAAATATGAAGCAACTGAGATGAAATAAAATAGTAGCACTTTTAAGTATGAATGGAATTACATAAATCTTTGAATTTATATTACACGGTTAGAATTAAAATAAATAAAAATAAGACAAGTAGATTATCCAAATCTCTAATTCTGAAATTAATTAACAACATTAATCATCATCCATCTTCTTAATCCATTAGATGAAAACCACAGCTGCTTGGTCATCAGCTGGCTCTTTAGCTAAGGATGATACGTTGATTAATTATCAGTTTATTTAACTGAGGGACATGGAAGTCATCAAGCTGCTGAGGCCTACTACTTGTAAAGAAGCCTAATGCCACTAACAAACTTGATTTGGCAATGAAGTTGTCTACCCAGAAACCTGGAAAAAAAGAGAGGCACGCAATGTTTTGAACCTATATATGTAGTGGTGGAGATTTTTAGCTCGAAGTGGTAAAGCACTTTCTCAATTATTACTCTACGTAATTTGGTGGAATATTTTAGAATGCTTGTAGCATAGTGTATTTCTCTCTGCCTTTAATTTGGACATGAATAAAATTATTTGTATCATTCTGATTATTTTGTGTATCATTTCTTTTTTAATAAAGATAAAACTCATCTGTATAATATTTACATAAATAAGTTACATTTATATTAAAAAAAATGCTATACAATATAATTATTGAAATAGTACAAATAGCATTATTCTTTGATCAATAAAAGACAGACTGGTTTTTGAAGCAGCCCTCTAAATCCTTGACTGCATACGGACAAATAGCTAACATGCCATATAGCCTGGGGAATTGAGAAGACAGTTAAGCCACTTGCAATGGTTCCAATCACATTGCACTGTGAAAGTCAGGACAGGGTGAACCCTAGGACAACTTCTTG
The DNA here is from genome assembly GCF_963921425.1 of Dryas octopetala. Taxonomy (NCBI): domain Eukaryota; kingdom Viridiplantae; phylum Streptophyta; class Magnoliopsida; order Rosales; family Rosaceae; genus Dryas; species Dryas octopetala. The sequence continues at coordinate 14,325,077 of NC_141366.1, read as the reverse complement.
TCCGTAATTACTTTCCCTAAACCGAAAAGATCTAGGCCACTACTCACTAGTACTTATATGGACATATACATCTGGTACCGCATGAAATTGATTATAACACACATTTTGTGTTTAGAAAAAAAATTTCACATCGAAAGTGTAAGGTTCTGTATAGTAATTTATAAGGGTTTAGGTTATTTTTTTTATTTCCAATTGCTTTTGAAATGAATATTTAGATTCCTTCATAATATATATTAGAGCAGACTATCTACGTGTTAGGTGTAACGGCCACAAATACGTGTTCCCATGTCACCTAATATAAATTATTCATATGTTAGACTTGAATGATGTCACACACGAAGGGGCGTGTTGAAAGAAAGATCTCAAATCGAAAATATTAGGCCTTGCATAATGATTTATAAGGGTTTAAACTACTCTTCTCATTGTCAAGAAAGTCAACACTTGGTTCAACTAGGTAGAAGGGGATCCAATAAACCATGCAATCACTGTCATTGGTGGCCAAGCATGTGCACCATGTTTATGTGCTAGCGACGCATCACTGTTCCTGTTTTCTTCATAAATTAGACACTTATACACATATATGTGCTACATATTTACAGGACTCGTTTCTAATGGTAAGTCCATTTTTGGCAGGAGCTAGCAATGTGTATTGATTGCTATGGGGTCATGCATGGCCTGTGCTGCAACGTACAACTATCTCAAACGGACAAAAATACCAGCATTTTGTAATGGGTAGTGCTATTTCAATTTCAAGCTGGTCACTTGGATTTTTCTTTTTAATATTTAATCCAATTTTATCCTTAAAATTTGAAAATAAAAATCCGCTTTGGCTATCTCGCTGAAGACTTAAATTAAGTTAATAATTCTGAAGAAAAAAGTTTGAGGATCTAGAAAGTCTAACCATTTCTCATGTCATTGAAGATCATACATTTGAGAGGGCATTGCTTAACTTGGAGGTCCTTTGCAGAGAGCCATGGAGTTGCCCCCATGGCGCTTTCGAGGACAGTACCTTATGGTTTGGCTGTAGATCTTGACTATAACGCAAAAAGACAAATAATTTAGGATAAATCAAAAGTTATTGGTCATTGTATAGTGATCGATATCTTCATTTTGGATTAGATATTCTAATTATTTCAAAAATATTGTACGTACTTATAAGAATGAACTTCATAGCTCGATCACGACTCTAAAAATAGGTCAAATTAGTCCTTTACATCAGATCTGGAATCTCAAGTGGTACGATCAGACACAAATTTCAGCTTCTTCTCTCTTTCTAAAAATTTACTTTTTTATAATTAGAGACAAAAAAAAAAAAAACCAAAGTTTGGGTTTGGGTTTGGTGACTCATTCATCTGTGTACCCAACCAAACATGCATGTGGTGGCATGTGCAAAGCAATTGGTAGGGCACACGTGCATGAATGCCCATGTGCCATTAATTTCATTCGTATGTTTCTATAGCTAACAAGCTAAGTATATACCCAACAATGTATGATAATTGAACCCTGAAAGAACCATTCCTCTAACTATGACAAAAAAGAAAAATCAAAACCCATGATTAGATTACATCTTTGAAAAGGAACATACAAAGCATTCGACCTAAATTTAGGAACAATTTCTCGAGGAATCATGTGTTCGTTTGGACCCACCAAAAGTAGTGCCCTCAATCGACCACTTCGATCTGGTCTAGCTCCATGTCATTAGAAAGTGACCCATCACCCCCTCAAATTTGTACAAACTAAACTAATATAGCAATTTGTTGTCCTGCCCTTGGGGACCTATATGTGAGTCACCCACATTTTGGTTACCATTCATGTTAGGAATATAGACTTGTCTAGCTATCATTAATTTATTCTTCTAGCTATAAATTAATTAATTAAACCCTCAAGACTCAAGAGGTTGAAGTTTAGAAAGTGGATATATGTGGCACGTGTAGAGCCAATGTGGTACCTCAATTAGATTCCCTGTTGGTGAATAGATTGGTGCCCAACAACTAATTGGACTGGGTAGGTTTAGGCCCTTTTAATGGGGCATGATTGACAGATAATATATAGTATAGTGTTTTCTTTATGCAAAGAAAATCAGCATAAAATCTTCAACCAAAGAATGTCATAAGCTGATAAGCATGATGCAAAGTCAATAATGATTGATTAACAAATCATTAAGATATCTAGTACCTCTACGGGAGTTCATCTATAATATGATTTTGTATGTCATGTGAACTGGTTCGAGAGTAATTCATAGAATAAATGACACAAAATGACTCATATGGGTTTCAATAAGATCATATCTCAACATAAATAAGCTGAGATATATCTCAATAGAAAGGGTCTGATATATATATATATATATACACTTAAAAATTGAATATATAAAACTATTTATATGATATACCAATTTTTACTACAAATTAAAGTGGTTAAGAAACATGGGATTATTTATGACAAGATCACAAAATGACAGTTTAAATGTTTGCATAAAACAAGGGCAAAAGTCTGGTTAGCGATACTGGGTAGACAAGACCACTCACAGATTATTATTCCAGGCAAAGGGTGATCCCATGGTGGAGATAATTTTGGAATCATGTGCTTCAAATCAAAGGGTTTTATGGGAATTTGGAGCTTCTTATTCAACTAAGGTTGATTTTGTTTTTATGGCCAATAACTGCTTAGGTTTTTTTTTTTTTTTTTTAATGAATGGAGATAGCTTCATTACATTAGCAACAGTTACATATCATCATCTAGATCAATACCATCCAACCAGCTAAGACTCCCAAACCAGTTTATCTGAACTAGAGAAAGAAAATTTGGGTAGGGCATACACTACACGGCTACAAATATTACAAGAACGAAAATTAAAACTCAGAGATTCAAAGTTACTAGCTAACATTTTAATTTCATCAAAGAGCACTCCATCAGCAGCCAAGGAAGGGTTACAAGCATGTAAACCTGTAACGACCTCTTTGGCATCAGTCTCTAGGACAAAGGGATGCGATCCGATCCCATAGCAAGCTGCAAGCCAAAGCATACAGCATAGAGTTTAACAACTTTAGGCGCAAAAGTCCCAGCAGGGAGCTGCTTAGAGAAACCCAAAACTAGGGTACCATTCTCATCCCAAATAATAACACCCAACCCACACAAACAATCTCCCTTGGGTTAAAAAAAGAAGCTAATAATTCTACCTTGGGTAATAATAATTGATAAGCTCAAAAAGAAAGATGCACTTGATTATTTGATTTTTTTTTTTTCAATACATTTGCTCTATCGATGTGGAGCACAATTAATTCTTGAATATCTTTGGCAGTTTCCTGAATGATGGTAGATTTATGGTAATCGGATTGTTTTTTATGTGATTTTTTTGTTTAATTTTTAATTATAAAAGTGTATTGCAAATTAAATGATGTGTGAGCAAAAGAAAAGATAAATTAATTTATTACATTTTTTTCATATTCATCAATTAATAATTCTTAAATTTATAATACATGTATAAATTAAAACAAGTAAAAACAATTAAATACATAAAGGAATCTCAATCTGAATTTATGTGACGTTTTAGGTGTTTCCTTGTTTTTTAGTTATATACTGATTGGACTCGTATATGACATATGTTATGCGTCATGACCACCAAAGCCAATAAAAAATAATTAATTAAATTCAACGACGGCAAAAAGTCCCAGCCATAACTAATAATATTAATCAAGCTACTCAACGAGTTGCCAATCGGCAACAAAAGCCAAAGTCATAACTCATAACTTCATAAGCCATGTTTGTTTTTATAAAACAAAATTAATTTTCAACATTTATTTTATGTTGTTTCTGGTTAAGTCAATTGAACACATCATTCAATACAATGATGATGGGAGCTGTGTATGCTTTCAAGTTTTCATCGCATGACTTAATTAGAAGAGAAATAATGTTAGCACGTGAAATTTAGATTTTAAATGATGTGGTAGTGGACGGTGTATGTTTCAGTGTATTTTTTATTGTAAATAAATGAGCTTAAAACGAATATTAATGTTGATTTATGAGACATTACCATTTATATTTGAGATTCAAATTTGAAATTTTTAGCAACACTCATTTATGTCAAGTAATTGACATTGCAAATTTGCAAAAAAAAAAAAAAAAAGATAAATTACTCCCAAGTTTCAATTTTTAAAAGATTTTTAACTAAAAGTCAAAAGTAAGCTATCGAGTGCTCAATACCTTTTCGAGAGCTCAATGGATGCAGATGCATCCTCTATTTGCATATGTATATGCATTTGCAAATTTAAGTTACATATGTTTTTTTTTAGGTTGTAGATGCATCTTTTTAAGTTATATATGATATGCATGTTTTAAGTTGTAGATGCAGATTTTAGGTTGCAAATGCAGCTTTCGAGTGTTTTGCAAGAATCATTGAGAGAATTACCAAGCACTCGGTAGAATTTTTGAGCAGACTGAATTGTGGGTTAAATTTCTTTCTTATTTTAAATTTTTATTTAAAACACCCAAAAAATGGATTAAGCACTCTAGACAAGAATTATTACAAATTAATCGTGCTTTAATTAATGAAAGCATAATCAAGTCTCAAATTAATTGTTGATGGTGGGCCATCGATCTTTTGTTGAAGGACAATAATTATTATTTAGGGAAACGAGAGAGAGAGAGAGTTGAAGTTACATATCATAAATAACATTAATTTCTCCTGAGAAATATATTTAATTATAAAAAAAAGACTAATTAGAACTAGTCCAAAAGTCTTATGTGACCAAATAAGTGACTTGTTCAACGCAATTTAGTGGAAAGATAAGTGCACCCCAAGAAAAATGTAGCAAATCAATCTAATCTCGCAGACTCACACCACAAAGGTCAAACTCTCTCTCTCTTTCATTCAGTGGCTGCAGCCAAATTTTTCTCCAACCCCCTACATCAAGATTCCATGGCCTAAATATATTTTATAATTTATACTACTTCTCAGAATTAACTAAGTTCCTTTGTTCAATACTATATATACCTATTCTCATCAACACTTCTATTCTTGAATTGCCCAACAGTTACTACCCACCCCCACTTATATATATAATCCAATCCTAGCTTCTATTCTCATCTTATTATTGATTCAAACAGATATGGAGGACTCCATGAACTCTTTGATCAGAAAAACGATTTCTTCTAATTCAAGAACCACAGCTGATAATGATCATGATGAGTCCCCTGAGGAGAGCAGTTGGACTATGTACTTGGAAGATTTCTTGATAAACAATCATCCTGCTGATGGTCATGAACACAGTAATTCTGCTTTCTCCTCAGGTTATTATGATAATCAAAGCCATTCAATAATCTCTGATGCTGCTTCTTTGGCCACCAACAAATTGAGTAATACTAATAATGAAGATGTTTTAGGGTTTGGCAACATGGATAGAATTAGTGGCAAAAGATCGAGTATCAGTAAAAGAAAAACCAAAGCTTTGTTTGATGATGCTTTGGAGGATACAGCTAGTTCTCCTGTAAATAGTCCCAAGGTGAGGATATATCCTTAATTTTGTTTTTATTTCCATTTTGTTGTGATTTCATGTTACAAGTCAAATAATCTTCATTTTCCTGTTTTCTTTTCAATAGCTTTGTAATCAAAGGCAACCGTCAGATATGAAACCAGAACTTCAGAAAGATGTTATAGAGATGATAACTCTGGTAAAACAGCAATTACCATTATTCTCTCTTCATGGGTTTTTTTTTTTATTATTGCATTAATATATTGTCTTTTTATTATTCTGGTTTAATTTTGTGGTGAACAATATTGAGTTATATATATATTATATATTTACATGATGGGTGTCCCTTTAAGTAATTTTTCTTGGTATGCTATGTACATATATAGGAGAAAGGAAGTACTTCTGGGCATGTAGATGAGAGGAGTGATGAATTGGGCTTTAATGGGATGGAAAGTGACTGCACAGAACTGAAGAAAAGAGGACTTTGCTTAGTTCCATTTTCTATGGTATCAAACTATTTTGGATGATTTTATGTAATTGTCATCATCCATCCATATACCAGTACCATATATGCACTCAATATATAGACCCGGCCCTCTCTCTCTCTCTCTCTCTCTCTCTCTCTCTCTCTCTCAATCAATCAATCAATCAATGCACCCGGCCATAACCGAATATATATCATATATGCTAAGATGACATATATATGTACACAGTGCACTCCTATGCATCATTATTTTCAGTAAAAAGAGAACAAAAACCAGTTGTTCATCATGTGTAACTGTGTATACCTTGGAGACAATATATATTTGTCATAAAGCATATTGCATTAATGCGTAGATCGATAAAGAATATATGTAACAAACTAGTTGAAATTATCATGAGGTAAGACTAATTACTATATATTGTGATTAACAGTTGAGCTGAATGAAAGATTAAATGTATACTAAATAAATCATTAAAATCAATCTGTTGATCGAGGAGATAAAATTAAGTATGCTTCCAAATTTATCATGATTTTCCTTTCCTTATTTACTTCCCTAGTTATAATGCTAGATATATATATATATATATTAATGATTTTTTACCACACCTCTCATGACATGGTATATTCTCAAACTATGAATATGAATTATACATTCAATAAATTAATTAATATAATTCTACCTAATCAACAGTATTTATATACTTAATTCACATTTTGATAATATATAGAACTTTTTTCAGTAAATATAAGTAATTGATCGATATAATTCATATAAGTTATATGCATTTGGTCCCACTGTGAATAAAATTGTAATTCAAACAAAATTTCACTTAATCAATAATTCTAATTCATAACATAACATATCATTATTGTTTGACCAAAAAATTGTTTTTCGTATATGTAGCAAAACAAACGCGGATGAGTTAGTGTCTACTGTACAGATTCCACAATACCCCAAAAAATGTCTCGTAGACATCAAGTAAATGAAAACGTTTTCACTTAAAGAAAATTTTATAATACAAATTCGTATATCATACAAACACTTAAGGCCCGTTTGGTATCCTACTCAAATTTTCTTTTTTCAAAAATTAAAATTTTATTTTTAAATGTGAGTTTTCAAAATCAATTTTTAAAATTTGAAAACATGTTTGATATGAAATTTGAAAACAATTTTTAAATTTAAAAAATGATGACAGCTAAGAAAAAATGAAGTGTAAAAACAAAAAAATTGAGAAAAACGATATTTTATCATTTTTAAAAAGAGGCATGTTTTTTAATTTTTTTCTAAAAATCGTTTTTGAAAATGGTCTACCAAAAACGTTTTCTTGACTAAAACTTATTTTTTTGTTTTTGAAAACAAAAAATAATTTTTGAATAGAATATCAAACAGGCCTTAAATTTCAACTCCTAAATCCGCATATTCGCTTATTAATAGTTGAATTTATATTGTGAATCATCATTGCATTGTTCACGTATAAATTCATACCATAGACGAACTCTTCACTTAACACTTCAGCAATTAATATTCGTACAAAAAAGTAGGGGCTCCAGCTACATTCTGCATTTAATGTAGCTTTTCTTCTATGGTTTGGCCAAAGTGCTGCATCTTCTGTTGGTAGTTGCTACCTCGCCAGCTAGCTCGCTATCGATCACATTTCCGACCTAATTTTCTAATTTAACAAGAAAGTAATTGAAAATATTTCTTTTTCTGAATTTAAAATGGCTTTTTGTCAACGAATAACAAATAGAAAATTGATGTTACATATAATGTTTCTTTTGCTTTTCATTCATTAAAAGAACAAAGTCATCGCACATGAGCTCGATCCATATAAGGGGTTGACATTCCCTACCTACCACCACAACTATCAAGTACTACTGTATTTCAATTCACAATTTTTCCACCATAATTAATTAAGGTCAAGAGTAGCAATTAAGATTAACTTTCAGCCTCGTGTAAGCTTTTTGCAACACAAGGTAAAATCCATGCAATGTCCTTTTTCCTTTCACGACACCTTTCATTTACCTCAAAAGCCTGTGTATATATTTTTTCATCGATCGTAAAAAAATTACTGTATATGCGTACTATTTTTTACAAATTAAGGTGTTACAAAGTCTTGTTTGTACCCAACAACAGCAGTTTTTCAAGTTACATATCAAGTTGAGGAGACTTTGTGAGTGTGTGTAGTTAACCATTTGAGGCCTGCAGATATTTATATAAATTTATGGGGAGAGTTAGTGGCCGGAGCTACTACCATTTAAAAGTCTGAGTGTAAAGGGAGATTCTCATTTGACACAAGAAAAATTAATGAAGATATATGTAATCTCATAGCGACTTTCAATTGATATATATATATATATATATATATATACAAACACAACCTAGCTAGCTAGTCAACTTAATTAGGTATATAATATTTGATATATAGGATGTCCCATTTAAAATGGGGCAACTAGTTAACACAATTATTTTAAGGAGGGTCTCTATGGCCCTATTCCTAATGGAATCCACAGCCCCACCATGAGACAGTAGTACTAAAGGCTTAAAGGCTTAAAGCTAACACCATGCATGCATGATCATATTCTCTCTCAAGTCTCAACGAATGTCAACCAAAAACAGGATATCATTAATTAACTTAATTGGTTGGGAAATTGCTTGGTAGCCCTTTAATAAGATTAATGCGTACATGCCCCATTGCCCCCCCATGCTTTCAATTACTAGGTTGGTAGCTAACAATGCTCCCCACAAACTTGAGAGTAGGTCCATAAAGGCATAAACCATAATTTGTCAGTGTCAATTGGGACATGCACTCAGCACATGCTAATCAAGCTAAGAAAACATGCATTTTCATATTAGGCCCATATATACTTTTTAGCTATATATGTATGCTTGCAGCATGCACCAGCTATGCACCCTAGCTCGATGATATTGATCTAGTGCCTATCAGGAAAAAGTAATCAGATATATATACATCTAATTAAGACACCTGGAATGTTCCTTAATTGATAATTCACACGCACAGGTCGATACTTTCCTGGCAGAGAGGCAGAGCTAGATAGTAATGAGAGATTATTAATATTAATTGCTGGCCCTTAAGGCATGCATTTTGCAAAGTTGAAGCAAAAAGTGAGATCCTTTTCTTTACTATTATTGTTATGTGGTTTTGGGCCTTTTGGCTTTTTGCTTATGAATTATAGTAAGCAATCAAAAACAAGCAAAATACCCACACCACTTGTTCTTGTTTTCTGTAAAATTAATTAGGTTTGCAATTTTCCAAAAAAAAATAATAATAATAACAACTTTGCGCATCCGGGGAATCGAACCCCGGTCAGTACCGTGGGAGGGTACTATGATACCACTACACCAGATGCGCTTGTTGGTTCTCAAGTGGTGTAATATATTATATATACAAATATATCAACTCCTATTCCCACAACAAAAAACTTAGGACGTGAAAATTATTTACAATTCTCATGAGAGCACATAACAATTGGTACATGTCATTGTGTGCATAGTTTCTTTTTCTCTTCGAAAATTAATATTTGGCTTCTTTTACATGTACTCGTTCCTCCTTATAAGTCAATCACCATCAAGTTAGCATTATTTTCTTGTTTAACAACCAATTGCATCCTTATAAGTTATACGTCAAGGCATATCAACTTATAATTGGCTTGTAAAAAATAATGGCCCAAACATTATTATTTTTCTTTGTTTTACTTCTGCTACCAAATAAATTTTAGATCCATTGAGTTTATGTACCAAATTATAATGTTTTTTCATTTCAACTATTAAAACATTTATGTCATTACACTTTAGGTACTAAATTTCAGTTTATGTACCAACTTTAAAAAATATGGTTATATCGAACTGTGACTGTCTAACAGTCATAACTTTTTTATTGATTTGTTGTTTTTTCAATATTTATAAGGCTTAAACTTTAATATTAGTCTTTGCGTTATAGGACTTCATCTCCCAAACCTAAATCAAAAGTATGAAACCCTTAAAAATTTGAATTTTTTATAAATTTTAAATAGTCACAACTGTGACTGTTCGACATTTACAACTGTAATTGTTCGACAGTCACAACTGTATAACAAACTGATTTGTGACTTAATTCAAATGTTTTACTTTAGGTTAGTACCTAAACTAAAAAAAAATTAGTGTCTTGCTGCTTTATTAAAAAATTATTGATATTTGATATTTAATCCTAATTTTCTAATAAATTTTTCCTTTTATTTTTCTATGCCAACTTATGTCACTTTGATAATGTCAAAAGAAATTCCAGTACCTAAAACACTTTTCATATTTTTGGCAAAAATGGATTTTAAAAAAAAATTATAAAAATGATTAAAAAGAGAAGAAGAAGGAAACGCATCCGGCTTCCATCCTAGAAATACCCTTCATACTAAGGGCCAGTTTGGTATTGCTGTGTGAAAAAACAGCTGTGAAGTAAAGTCAGCTATAAAGTAAAGCAGCTGAGTGTTTGGTAAAGTATGTTTTCAAAAGTGATGTGAGTGCAAAAAACAGTATCAAAGTGTTTGGTAAATGTTAATGTAAAAGTGAAGTGACTGTGTATAATTACTAAAATAAACATGATGCTAAAAATGTCTTTCACTTATTTGTTTTGTAAAAATAAAATGTGTTTTACTTGTTTTTTAAATTGTTGGCTACAAATTTTTATTAGCATTAATTTTTCTAAGAACAACATTATTAAATAACTATGTTTATTATTTTTTTAGGTATATTATAATTTTAATCGTGCAAATAAAATATCATAATTAATTATCAAAATATAAAATATAACTAACAATGAACATATTTTTAAATTTAAAATAAACAAATTTAAAATATAGAAATCAATGAGGATATTATGGGTAAAATAAAATATTCATTGTTGCTGTGATTCACTGCAGCTTTCAAAAGCACCTAGAAACCTGCTTTCTGTTTTTGTTGTGGGGAATTGAGAATTGTGGGAAAAAGCAGTTTTTAATTTTTTTACCAAACACCAAAACTGCTGTAGGTGATTGAGAATTGTCATTCACAGCAGCTTTTGGGTCTTCCACCGCAATCCCAAACGGGGCCTAAAAAGTATATTGAGCATAATAACCGATTCATATGGGAAATCCAAATGCTCCTTTGGCCTTTTTCCAAATTAATCATGACTTTTTAGATTAAAAAATAATGAGAGAAACTGAGGGAAGGAATCTTCACCAAAAAAATTGTGACGATATATCCAAATTCCCTATCCATTTTGAATATTATTATGTTATTATCATTTATTCAATTTGAAATTTCTGATATGCAAGATATTCAGCACCTTTTGAATCCCTAAAATGTTCAGGTTACAGGTTTATTTATTCTCAGGAAGCTTCTCTTGCAACTCAGGTATCACTTCAAAAATATCACCTACAAGTCCATAGTCAGCAACCTGTGATGCATATGAAAGAGTTCATTAGAATGGAAAATATCAACAGCAGGTAAAGCCATTCAATATGTAATCTTTCCGCAAACAGGGGCGGAGCTAGAATTTATAATTTGGGAGTGCCAAAGTTTAAAAACTCAAAGTGAGGGGGGGGGGCACTACTAGCTTAATCACAAAATTTATGGGTAATATAACATAATATGTGTCATATATTAGAGGGAGTTAGGAAAAGAGTGGGGGGCCATGGCCACTTCAGGCCTAGCTGTGGCTCCGCCCCCTGTCCGCAAATGCTTGCACCTAAGAAAACTACACACAACGCAGGTTTTGCAAAGTGTAAAAGCCTTAAACCTTATTGCATAGTTTGGTTGGTTCGCATTTTGAGAATATTTTCTCTGTTTTTCTTTTGGCAGCTGAGGAAGCAAAATTTCTTTCTTTAACTTTTGGCTTTTTGAGCAAGGACTGAAATGTGAGGACTTTAAGAATGGTGCATCATAACCTTCAGATCTAGAAGGCCAGTGTAGTAATTACTAACCTTGACGATTTGAGAGAGAGAGAGAGTTCAAGCCATCACCTGAAATATGGGCGCATCTACATCTTTGTTCACAGCAACAATGACCTTAGAATCTCTCATGCCTGCTATGTGTTGAATGGCTCCTGAAACACCAAAAGCCATGTACAACTCTGGGGCAACTATCTTTCCAGTTTGGCCAACCTAACAGACAAACCAATCAAATTATAAGACCAGGGGAAGAAAAGAAAGAATATCAGAACATAAGAATAATTATAACATGCACAAGAGATGTGAACCATCATAAACCTTTATCAAAGGCATTTCTGATCCTCAAGATAGTGCAAGTGGTTAAGATTGATGAAAACAATTTATATATTTAAGCATAAGGAATGATTACGGTGAATAATTTCAAAAGATGGAACATTCAATTTCAGAAGATCTCCTGCCTGTGGAAGAAGTTAAGAAATTTTGAGAAGAGAAAGAAGTTAAGCAATCAAAATATGAAAGAAAAACAAGTATATATATTGCTTTACTATTGCTTTGACTCGAAAAAATACTCCAAAAGAAGCATATGGACTGCAAACTTTTCCTTCTCTCTTTTTTTTGACTTCTAGGAGAGGGGGTTTAAAATTTCTGAATTGAGACTTGACAAGCTTTCTAGCTGGGATAAGCAGCTTGAAGCATTTTTCTCCTTTCTGTGTTGCAAAATGTCAACTAGTAGCAGATGACTTTTAGCAGTTTCAGGATCATGAAGAATAAACAACAAATTAAATGAAACGTCAAGGATCCCATGCCATTGCATATTTAGAAGTCAATACATTCTTCAAAATTGGAAAGAACCATTATAAAAATTACCTGCAGGTCATTAGGAACATATCCTGCATCAACAGCAGCACGGGTAGCTCCAACTAAGCAAAAGAGAAGAAAGAAATGTCAGACTTTTCTTATCCATATTGCAACAACAGCATATGCCTATAAGTTCAGAATTCTTCTAACTTATGAATATAATATCTACAACAACTCAACTAGATATCATACACATGAGAAAGCATGAGACGTCATCAAAAAACACACACACACACACAAAGCAACAACAATAAGAATAATACAGGTGCAGGGAAAAAAAGTTGGAGTTCTGAACACCAAAATTACAATGAAATTACCAGCTGCACCAAGTTTCTCTGCTAGTTTTTCAATCATTTTAAAGTTTTCAGCACTTTTCAATGCGCGTCCCCCAGTAACCACAACACGAGCATTCCCAAGATCAGGGCGTTCTGTATCCTGTAATGTGTGCTTTACATATCGAGATTTACCAACGGAGTCTGCAAATGAGATTTAAAATCATGTTAAGTGATGGCCTAGGTTTTAATTGCAATTAGGTAGCAAATTTATCAGCCAGATGCATCTGACATACAAGAATCACTCAAGACATTGTTAATCCTGTAGCATCACAATTATCCAGAGTAAATAAATTCGCAGATAGACAAAGACAAAGTCACATACACTTCTTATTAATCAAATTAAATTTTAAGGTACATATTGGCTATTAAATACTTTAGGCATTAGAAAATGACAAACAGACCTTCACCAAAGGTGGAGAGATCAACCTGGGAGATAGGAGCTTCATATGATTTTGAATCAGCTGAGATGGGGAACACTGGAAAGGATGTTGATCTAATGGTCAATAAACAAGGGCCAGCACCAGTGTATCGAACAGTACAAAGTGCATTTCCAGCATATACTGGCCTGCCAAATGAAAATACCATCTTACTCTAGCCCAATGAAATCGACATTTACCTCGGATACAAAGTTGAGAGTCAACCAATATCATGCTTAAGAAGGAGCATGAAACTAACCCCTGTAGCACCTTGCTAAAGCCCAAAAGTGAAACACGATACCGAAGTTAAAATGTATGTCATGTTGTTATTGCTTCTGATATAGGTAAGTTGATGCTTTGTCAGGGAAATACGTGAGTTACTAACTATACGTGGTTGGATTTGATTAATTCAACCACTTTCTGTGCCAAAAATAAGGAGAATAAAGAGTACCTCAGTTTTAAAGTACAGTAAGCACATATGTAAAATTTGCCTACATTTATCTTTATTAAATTGGCATAATGTCTGTAAATAATGTTACCATCTCCCTTTACTGCATACAGCAGACTATGATGACTACAGCAAGATTTTGCTTTACTTTTTTATTTTGCTTTTCTTTTGTTTGGATGAATATATTACCTTTGTCACCCTGTAACTAATCTCTTTATAAGAATATATTGGATTTCATAGAAATTGGAATTGAATTGATCCATGAGGAATCACTTATCGAAATGCAAGAAACTTGGACAATGAGAATCCTCCAACATTTTTCTCATGTAAATCCTATTTTAGACAGCTGACAGTTGATTCATGACTCATTGCATCATATTTTCAATTACCTCAAAAGGTACAAGTACTTGCTTGGATAATTGTTGATGGAAAAGTTAATGCATGTGATGTTATTCAAAAGAAGAGGCATAATCTTAGCTTATTCCCCCCTGAATGCATTATGTATAGTCATCTTTTTCTCCATTGTCTGATGTAATGTTAATATTGTTTTCAATGGAGTGCCAGCCAACTGTGATGTACTGTTGTTTAGTTTATTCTAATAAAGCAACAATTTACCTATGAGGAGGAATGGTCACAATTCACAACACAACAAAATTACCTGACAAATAGACGAGGCTCAGAAATTTCAACCACATCCGTGATCGGAGAAACATCTAAAAGGGCAGCTGCCCGCGGCAGTATGTTCTTCCCAAACGAACCCGAAGCAGTGATTACATGCGAGTACCCACCTTTCTTCTGAACAAAATGGACTAGTTTAGCCCAAGGTTCTGCTAGAGGATGACCAAATTCATCAGAATCAGCCACAAGCACCTGTACAACAACAATTATCATTCAGTCATTCACCAACCATCAGAATAAGGTCCCACATCCCAATGGGTTACCAACCCATTTGGGAAATTAAGGAAAGCACACCAAAACAGCATTTGGGATACCTGAGAAACTGAAGGGTCGCATGAAGCCGCATGTGCAGCGGCTTCATGAAGGGAAGGACCAGACCCTGCCAATAGCAAAGATATAGAATTGTCCTTGCTTAAAGAGTTTGCAGCTTTTATTGAACTCACTGTTTGGGGTTTGATAGCACCATTTTCATGTTCAGCTAAGACCAATGTGCTTATCTATTCAATTATTTGCAAAAATAATTAGATAAAACTTCGGCATATAAACTGAAAATAATATTTGAATTGGGACTATCTTCAAAAAACAAACATGAAATGCAATAATCTGATTGAAATTATTTCTCTGAAAGTTGATTGTTTGTAGTGAATGAAAGTGAACTTACGGTTCTAGAATTGGAGGTTAGACTTCGAGCCAAAGTTGGTGAAGTAAAGGAAGGAGTAATTCGTTTCCTCAAAGCTCTGAGGGCTGCTCCACTTGCCATCTCTCTCTCTCTCTCTCACTCCTCTCTGTGGCTTTGGGGATGATGATGACGATGAAGACGACGACGGAGGTTGATTAACGCAGGAGGAGAGATTGCCTAATACCCACTGTCAAAATTCAATGGCGTGGCACGTGACTACTTATCTGTAAGGGAGTAGGCCAAATTTCACTTTTTAGTTCCTATAGTTTATGTTAGATTTCATTTTGGACCGTATAGTTTTAAGGATACTACTTGGGTCACCCTTGGGTACTCCAAGGTCACCCCTCCCCTCAAAATGATAATTTTGGTAATGCTGGCGCATGATCTGACTCGTTCACTTTTTAGATCATCTATTATAGATCATTTCTACAAAAACTCAATTCAATCGAAAATCGTTTGATTATATAACTGTTGTTGATTAAATAGAAAAAATCAACGGTTTGGTCAAAAAATCACTCTTTAATTGAAAACCATCAATTTTTTTTACTTAATTGACAACAGTTATATAACCAAACGATTTCTGATTGATTTGATTTTTTGCAGAAATGATCTATAATAGGTGATCTAAAAAGTGAACGGTTCTGATCATGGACCGACATTATCGAAATTGTTATTTTAGGGGGAGGGGTGACCCAAATATTTTCCTAGTTTTAATTGCTGTTATTTTAGTTGAGGGCTGCTATTTGCACACCTTTTTTTTTCTTTTTGCACACCCCTATAATTTAATTTGTGAATTTACCTAATTAATACAAAAGGAAAATACATTAAAGGACAACCCTTATACACCTATCAACTTAGAAAAAAAAAAAAAACACACATACACACATACACACATACCACCTCTACCCGACCCACAGCTTCCTGCCTACCCCTCCCTCACCGAACCACCTCCATCCCTCCCTCTGTTTCACTGGACCCGCCCAATCCTTACCCCCTCACCGGACCACTTCCCTCCCTCCCCATCCATCTCTCTCCTCCCCGCATGCAGCACCACCCTTATCTCTCTCTCTCTCATCCCCGGCATGCACCACGACCCTCCTCCCTCTCTCTCTTTCCCGCAGGCAGCACCACCCTCATCCCTCTCTCTCTCCTCCTCACATGCAGCACCACGTCCCTCCCTCCCCCTGTTTCAACCGACCCACCCACCCAGCCCCTCACTTGACCACCTTATTCCCTCCCACACCCTCCCCGCACCACCCTTCTCTCTCTTTCTCTCCCCTGCAGCACCACATCCTCATCACAGGCCATTCGACACTGGTCCACTGAAACGATTAGTTTCGTTCGACAGACAGCCACCGAACAACTAGGAAACGTTCGGCGGATGACTGCCGAACTGAAACTAACCGTTTCGGCTGACCAGTGCTGAAGGCCTATGACAGGGAGGTGGTGCTGCGGGGGAGGAGAGAGAGGGAGGAGGGTGGTGCGGGAGGGAAGGAGGTGGTGGGGTGAGGGGCTGGGTCGGTTGAAACAGGGGGAGAGAGGGAGGTGGTGCTGCATGTAGGGAGGAGAGAGAGGGATGAGGATAGTGCTGCCTGCGGGGAGGAGAGAGAGGGAGGAGGGTGATGCTGCATGCTGGGGAGGAGAGAGAGGGAGGATGGTGGTGTTGCATGCCGGGGAAGAAAGAGAGGGAGGGGGAGGGAGAGAGGTGGTCCGGTGAGGAGGGATAAGGTGTTTTTATTTTTTTGGTCTGGGGTTGTCCGGTGAGGAAGGAGGAGGGAGCTGGGTGGGTTGGTAAAGGGGTGTGTTTTTTTTTTTTTTTTTTTTTTTTGAGTTGATGAGGTGTGTTAGATGATGAGTTTTGGTGAGAAATTTTGTGAAAATGGATAAAATGAGGATATTATGGTAATTGGGAGGGGTGTGTGTATGAGAAAATTTAATTATGGAAGGGGTATGAGGGTGTGAAATGAGAAAAAGTGGGAAAAAGGTGTGCAAATAGCAGACCTCTTTTAGTTTTGTAGTTTATAAATTGTTACAATTCAAAAACATATTAGCATTTTTGTTCATCAAATCGTCAAATTTATTGTGTTTTTAGTCATATATTTTGCATGTTATTAGCGATTTAATGATCAATTTAACGAATGAATAGACAAAAATGCTAACATATTCTTGAATAACAACGATTTATAAATTACATTATCAAAATTAGAACAATTAAAACTTTAAGGACTAAAGTAAAACCTTACCCAAACTAAGGACTAAAATAAAATTTAACTAAAGTAACATGTTGCATGACAAATTATTAAAGTAGCTTTGATTCCTTTTTTTTTTTTTAATAAGATATTAGAAGTTTAGAACATGAGAAAAACTACTCGGTGATGAAAGTGGATAAGTTTGAAACTTACTAAATTTCAAATGGGAAAATGGACGACACTATATTGTCTATTTCTTTTTTCTTTTTTCTACCACAATGGGGGGTTGAAAGTGGTGATCAATGAGAAAAACAATTTCTTTATTTTTTTGTCTTAGCAAACAAAACAAAAAATCCTTGTTTTTTTTCTAGCACATGTAACACATTATACAATATTGTGAAAATGCTAATTTAGGGGTGAGCGTGGGGTGAATTAGGATGGCTTGGTGCCCAAATCGCCGGCCGAATCGAGGTGGCGGTTTGCCGATCTTCCAAACCGTAACCGACCAGTTATTTGGTCAGTTTTTCAGTGCATATCTTGGTCGGGTGTAGGGATGGCAACGGGGCGGGTCGGGGCCGGGGGTGCCTCCCCCATCCCCCGCCCCCGAAACTATTTGAATCCCCGAACCCGCCCCAAATCCCCGATTATGTAAACGGGGATTCCCCGTCCCCGACCCCGCCGGGGAATGGCTTCCCCGAACCCGCCCCGAATCCCCGCCTCAATGTCCACTTTTTTTTCTCCCCTGATTCAATTCAAACCTGCTAGCAGTAATATAATATTTACAGATTCAATTCAAACCTGCTAGCAGTAATATAATATTTACAGATTCAATTCAAACCCATATTTACATTTTCCTCATATTTACATAGTTAAGCAGTATGATACAAACCTGCTAGCAGTAAATCAGTAATTATTAATACAAACCTGATGAATATATTAATACAAACCTGCTAGTATCAAATTATCAATAGATTCAATTCAAACTTGCTTAACATAATACATATCAAACTTGCAGAGTTGCAGACCTGTTAT
Organism: Dryas octopetala; assembly: GCF_963921425.1. Classification (NCBI taxonomy): domain Eukaryota; kingdom Viridiplantae; phylum Streptophyta; class Magnoliopsida; order Rosales; family Rosaceae; genus Dryas; species Dryas octopetala. The sequence goes on along the minus strand of NC_141366.1, from coordinate 14,306,568 downwards.
TAATGTTTCAATGCATCAAACTCACAAATTAATGTTCTAATAGTCCATAAATGGATAAAACTAAATACATGATACATCCATCAATTGATAAGAAAACACATCTATGGCATCAAGCTTCAAACATGGTTTAGATATCTCCTTTATGGCATCAGTACATCACTCATATATGGTTGGAGTATGCTTGATTCTCCAAGATCATAAAATGTGTTGCAAACCTGCACCAAGAGAGATATGATTGTAAATTTGTAATCACTTGCTGGCTCAGTTGTAATCACATAGATATATAGGGTTCTTAATCTGCTTTTCAGTTGTACAAGAATAATTAATTTGCTTGCTTTATCCTATTGTGATAGGATCCTATTTTCCTCATTTTCAGCACCATGGCCGGAGCCGCTGGTCATTTCTGTAGAGTCCATCTATAAAAAATAAAAAGCAAGAAATGATACACTTTTATATAAGTTGCTGCCTATACAAGTTAAAAGCAAGTATAGATATTTGGACTGCCAGTATAGATAATAAACACATTCTTACACGCACACACACACACACATTCATATATCAGATATATTGGTACAAATTTAGAGAGGGAAGAGTTAACAAATCTTTCATCTCTCTTTAGGATAAAAAACAGGCACCAACCAAAATACTAATTAGCCAAGGACAGAAATTTAATTGGGAATAAGCCTCCACAAGCATAATTCACAACAAAAGCTGCAGTACAGATTAAAAGCCATCAAACTAAAATAACCAACTAAATCTCAACCCCATCAAAAGCTGCAGTACAGATGGTTGCGCACGGCAACCTTTCAATTCTAAAATCTGTTAAATCGAAGGGAATTAAAAGCAACACTCATTCTTGACCAATTCAGAAAGCATCAACAAACAAAAACAAAAGTTTAACAATTTTGGAAAAAAAAAATATATATATATATATAATTGTAGCAGGAAAACCAAAATGCCTGGTTAAATTACTGTGAAAAGGTCTATGAAAATCAGAAAGAAATTTATAGCTTTCATTAGTAATTATGTTCTTGCTCAAACCCAACTGAGCCATAAAATGAATTTGATACCAGGAAACAAAATCCACATAAATTGTAACACTGGAAACTCTTTCAACTTGTCCTTCTCTCAGGTATTTGGCAAGCCAACACAGAAAGAAGCAAGAAAAGTAAGCAGCAACATAATAAAAAATAATAATAATAAAAACAAGAACAACCCAGAACAAGTAAAAGCCATCAAACTAAAATAACCAACTAAATCTCAACCCCATCAAAAGCTGCAGTACAGATGGTTGCGCACGGCAACCTTTCAATTCTAAAATCTGTTAAATCGAAGGGAATTAAAAGCAACACTCGTTCTTGACCAATTCAGAAAGCATCAACAAACAAAAACCAAATACATACCAGAGTCCAGACAGAGGGGAGTAAGCGAGACAGAGATGGTGGTGACTGGTGAGAGGGCGAGACAGAGATGGTGGCGAGAGGGCGAGACAGAGAGGCGACTGGCGAGACTCGAGAGTGCGAGACAGAGGGGCGAGATGGTGGCGAAAGGGCGGCACGACTGCGCGAGAGAGACCGAGTGACTGAGAGATCGAGAGAGACCGAGTGACTGCGCGAGAGTCAGAGTCTCAGAGATGGTGGCGAGAGGGCGAGACAGAGAGGCGACTGGCGAGAGGGCGAGAGAGAGACCGAGTGAGTCGAGTGACTGAGAATCTGAGATAGTTAGAGAATAGAGACTGAGTCTGAGAGATCGAGATTAGACTTTAGGGTTTGGACCAGTGCAACTGTTTGGTGTATTGGGGTTTCAGGTTTGGCTTTGGGGTTTTGAATTTGGGGTTTTAAAACATATATATAAATATATAATTTAACAAACATACATTAATATATGGTATATACCCTAGACATATATATTTGTTAATTTACTTAACATATATATGTTTTTTCATTTATATAAAGCTTAAGGTTTAGGTTATTAATTTTATTATCTAAATTGTGTATAAATATATAAATTGGAAGAATAAGTTTAGGGTATAGGGTATAGGGTATAGGGTTATTAATTTTATTATCTAAATTGTGTATAAATATATAAATTGGAATAATAAGTTTAGGGTATAGGGTTAGGGTATATATAGGGTTTAGGGTTTTATTATCTAAATTGTGTATAAATATATAAATTGGGTTTAGGGTTTAGGGTTTGGGGTTAGGGTATAGGGTATAGGGTTTAGGGTTTAGGGTATAGGATATAGGGTATAGGGTTTAGGGTTAGGGTATAGGGTTTAGGGTATAGGGTATAGGGTATAGGGTTTAGGGTTTAGGGTTTAGGGTTTAGGGTTTGGGGTTAGGGTATAGGGTATAGGGTTTAGGGTATAGGGTATAGGGTATAGGGTTAGGGTATATATAGGGTTTAGGGTTTTATTATCTAAATTGTGTATAAATATATAAATTGGGTTTAGGGTTTAGGGTTTGGGGTTAGGGTATAGGGTATAGGGTTTAGGGTATAGGGTATAGGGTATAGGGTTAGGGACTTAGGGTATATATAGGGTTTAGGGTTTTATTATCTAAATTGTGTATAAATATATAAATTGGGTTTAGGGTTTAGGGTTTGGGGTTAGGGTATAGGGTATAGGGTTTAGGGTATAGGGTTTAGGGTTTGGGGTTAGGGTATAGGGTATAGGGTTTGGGGTTAGGGTATAGGGTATAGGGTTTGGGGTTAGGGTTTGAGGTTAGGGTATAGGGTATAGGGTTTAGGGTATAGGGTTTAGGGTTTAGGGTTTAGGGTTTAGGGTTTTATTATCTAAAGTGTGTATAAATATATAAATTGGGATAGTGTACTCATAAGAAGTTGGTGGTCTGATGGTAAGGAGCTGAAGGAAGGAGTTTGAGGTGCCAAGTTCGATTCCCAGCATAGCACTTATCACGTTTAAATTTTGGTTATATATATATTTAGTGTAAACGGGGCGGGTTCGGGGTCGGGGGACCTAAAACCATCCCCGCCCCGCCCCCGACTCGGGGCCCCGCCTAAATCCCCGAACCCGAACCCGGCCCCATTTATTCCCCCCATTAGGGTTTTAATCGGATCGGGTCCCCGCGGGGATTCAGCCCCGCGGGGATTTTTGCCATCCCTAGTCGGGTGGCAAGTCGGAACAATCGTCTATCGGTTTGGCGAGATGGTGGTGCCGAGATGTGATGCACTGAACGCAGCGCCTCGCCTGCGATTTGATAATCACTATAGAGTCGTGGTGAGAGAGAAAAAAATCATAGACTGAGAGAGAGAATATCAAATCAAAGAATGATATGGTGATCAGTGGAGGAGGAAGACAACGCTTGTCTGCAAAAATTGATTTGGGGGAGGGTGTTTCATTTTACTAATTAGATTATGATAAAACAAACTTAGGATAAAGGTTTATTAGATAAGGATAAGATTAGTTTTCACTTATCCTACTAAAGAAAAGATTTGGATGCATAAAAAATAATAATATAATATATATTATATGTATAGATTAATAGATGGGCTGGTCGGGTTTGTATTGGACAAGTAATAGCCAAACTTGCAACCGACCCATTTATTGTCGGGCCAGACGGGTTGGGTTAGTCAATTTTTGTGTGGTGATGTGGACCCGGGCCAACCTGACCTAGATCAATCGGGTCGGCTAGTTGATGGCTTGATGCCCATACCTAAATGCTATGTATGTCGAGAATACAAAGTTAAAAAAAAAATAGTTGAATTAAATAACATTGTCTAAACGAAATACTAACCATTTTGAAATGGTGTGTACTGATTTACAACATGAAATTGAGATGTTTTGCACACTATGGGAATGGGATACCCATAAAATTAATTAGTAAGTCTCAATCTTATACATGGGTAGCCTTGAGGCTAGGCGAAGCAGCCAGCATGTAAACGACACAGGCCCTGAAATGTTAAATTCTCCCAAATTTATTGATTCCTTAATTACTATGTAAGTCTCAATTAATTTACATAAAGAGTGTTGCTATTTGCACTTTTTTTTTTTTCTTTCTATTTGCACACCTTTTTTTTTCTTTTTGCACACTCCAAAAGTTTAATTTGTAAAATAACCAAAAACACCCAAAATAAAATTACCCAAAACCTCATCCCTTTATCTTTCATTCCTTCTTTCCTGTCACAGCACCCCACCCCCCGGTGAGGAACCACTGCCGACCACCCTAGCCCCGCTCCGACCCTCCTCTCTCTCTCTCTCTCTCTCTCTCTCCTTCCCTCTTACCCGCGAACCACCCCACCCCCATCCTTCCTCTCCTCTTTCTCTCTCCCCAAAACCCAACCCCAGCCCCTCACTCTCTCTCTACAACTCTGAGCCCCTCCTCTTACCGCACCACCTCCCTCAGTCCCTCTGCACCCTTCCCCTTCTGCCATCCCCCTCCCCTCCCCCTGCCGCACCACTTCCCCATGCCGCACTACCTCCCTCTGCAACACTCCCCTTCTGCCTCTGCACCCCTCCCCTTGCCGCACCACCTCCCCCCTGCACCCCTGCACCTCCCTCCGCACCACCTCCCTCTGCACCCCTTCTCTTGCCGCACCACCTCCCTCTGCACCCCTGAACATAAATTATATATATGCAGGTGGTTCGGCGAAACAGCGCTGAAACCGGTGGTTTCATTCGGTAGGTAACCGCCGAATAGAATAAGATTGTTCGGCGGGTACCTACCAAACGAAACCATCGGTTTCGGCACTGGTCTGCCAAACCACTTGCAATTTTTTATTTTTTTTTGGTTTTCTTCTTCGGCGAGCTGGGTAGGTTGGGTGGTCGACGTGGTCTTGGCAGCTTTGCATGCATGTGTGCAAGTTGGGTGGGGGGAGGAGCGAGGGAGGGGGTGGGCTGTGGGGGTGCGGCAGGGGGAAGGGAGGGGGATGGTAGAGGGAAGAAGAGAAATGGAAGGAGAAAAAGGAAAGGAGAGGGGGAGAGAAAGAAGGGAAGGGTTGAACCGCTGGCGACCTTGCTGGCGGTGGGGGTGGCTGAGGGAGGTGTCGGGGTGGGGTGTGTGTTGTTTGGGTTTTGGGAGGGGTGTGTATAAGTTGAGATATTTTGGTAATTGGGAGGGGTGTGTATATGAGAAATGTGAATTGTGGGAGAAGTGTGGGAGTGTGAAGTGAGAAAAAGTGAGGAAAGGGTGTGCAAAAAAAAATTTAGGGGTGTGCAAATAGCAGCTCTCTACATAAATAATCAAGTATCTTATTTTTTTGGTTTGCCTCGAGCCTCCAAAATATCAGGGGTCATCTTAGACAACTTCATCATTTGCTTGTATTATTCAACCTTTTATAATCAGCAATTGAGATCTTGAGATTGGTCCAATGAAGTTGTTAACACTTACTCCCTATAATGGCAATTATGAATAGAGTTTAATGGAAAGTTCATTTCAAGCCGAGGAATTAACAAATAGCTTTAGTTTCAATTATGAGAATAATTTATCTGTCTTTGTTATAGAGACATGTGTTATTTCAATTAAAAAAAAGAGAAAGAGAAAAAGAAAGAAAAAAAGAAAAAGAGAATAAGAGAAATAGAGAAAGAGATAATAGAGGGATACCACATGTCCCTGTGTCACGAGACATGTAAGTCCTCTCTTCAATTATATATAGGTAATTCTCTTTAAAACAAAGTAAAAGTTGGGCATTTGAAAATCTCTCGAGTAGAACTATAAGAATGAAATTAGATGGACTATTTATTTTAGAAAGGAGTATAACTGGAAATTAAAGAAATGATGGTCATAAAATTGAAATATGCTAGTCAGAGACTCAGAATAGAATTTCTCTTTATTTATGTGTGAAATAAAAATAGTCTACTGTGTTACCTAAATAAGCGCAAGAAAAAGTAATTTAAAAAAAAAAAAACCTTTTTTATTCTCATTATACGTTAAGGTTTTAACTACATTCATCAAGATCAAGTGGGTCCCGCACTAGCACTGAGATCCACTCCCGCACGCAGACGACTAGACAAGAGTGATAGTGTTCATCCGTAGTAAAGTAAGCTGTACCGTCGCACAGGGGATCTGAAAAAAAATACACGCAAATTCAGAGCAGAAAGTGAAGCAAAGCGAAAGGCTCAGCAGCTCTTCCATTTCGGCAATTTGATTGATTGGGTTTAGAGCTCTCTCTATCTACTCTCAAATTCATCGCAACCATGATTTCCACCGGCAAGATCAAGTCCGTCGATTTTTACAGGTCAGATCTCTAGCATTTCCTTCAGCTCTCTGTGTATGTAATCTAAATCTGGTCTTGGAAAGTTCGGTTTCGTTGTGTGAAGGGTTTTGGTGTATTTGGGTTGTGATGGCTTGGATGCATGAATGAAATTGAAGTAAATGTTGGCAATGATTGATTGTTAATCTGATATTAGTGTGGAAAAGATTGATGATTTGCGGCTGACAATTAGTATTGGGTGATGGTTTTGATAGCTAATGTAGGAATGAGTGATTTGCTTTGGTTTTAGGTGGTTTATGGAGGGAGTTATAGTAGTGTTTGATTGATTGATATAATGAACATTGGAAAATATAATGAAATGTGGAGAGAGTATGAGGTAGAAAGAATTGAAATTTGGATATTGTCCATCGTTTTTTGGGAATGAACATTTCTATGGAATTCCCAGTTCTTTATTTATTTATTTGTGTCAGCTGAAAATGGTAAGATCTTAAATTCAAAATGAAAATGGTTGAAAGGAGCAAATCCACTGTTAGAGTCATAGTGCATTAGAATAAAAACTTCAAATTCCATGGGCTACGAATTGGATAGATTTTCTTCATGCATCTTAAGCAACTAAATTTATATACAGAAGATCACATTGCATCTCTTCTCAAAGTTTCCTGTGGATAGAAGGACACAAAAAAATACATATGTAAATGAACTTGTGATGAAATTTAGTATGCAATATTTCACGTACATGATATTTTGTAAATGTATATTTATGCTACAAATGCTTTTCTTATGTACAGGAAAATTCCAAGAGATTTGACAGAAGCATCATTATCAGGTGCAGGATTATCTATAGTAGCAGCTCTCGCCATGATGTTTTTATTTGGAATGGTAAGTAGCTCATTTTTCTGTAGTTGGTTACCTTTTCGTTTTTAAATATTCAAATTCAACAAAATGAACATTGAGTAGTGGCCCTTTTTCTAAATTGAATAATTGATGTTTGTTTTGGTTCTGCATGGATGCTTGGCATTTTTCTATTTCTATTTTCTATTGGGATTTCCATCTGTTTTCTCTTCTTTTGCCATTTTCGTTTCTTTCCTTATTTATTTTTATTAAATATTTTCAGACTTTTTCTTCATTCTTGTGGTTAACATACATCATCATATCTATTTTCTTTTTCCTTTTTCAGTAATCTGTTTTGGCACTTCATTATTTAATTTAGTAATAATAACATTTCTCTCTGTCCTGATAGAATGCATGGTGCTCATTTTGCAGGAACTGAATAATTATTTGACCTTCAGCACCTCTACTTCTGTTATTGTTGACAAGAGTTCTGATGGGGACTTCTTACGCATTGAATTTAATATTAGGTAAAGTTTCATATTATATGTGCATATATGAACAAATAACTGAAATCCTTCATTTTGTTAAAATTTGGTTCAAAGTTAGCTTTTTCTACCAAGGTTTTGAAAGTACATTAGTTCCTATTTATGAACACGCGGTTTAGTATTTTGGGTAGGGCTTATTGGATTCTAGTTTTTGATGTGATACTACCAAGCCATATGTAACAAAATGGTTACTTGTAGTATACATTAAGTGACATCAATATCATGGTTGAGAGTGGTAGAATTTTGAAGTGTGGACAAGTGATGCCTGGTTCCCTGTCAATTCTTTAATTAGGTTCAAATGATTCATAAGGTGCACTACATGGGAATTCAAAGGCAATGTCTTACTTGGCTCAAAAGAGACAATTAGATTATGCATGCATTAGGTTATCAGGGTACCTCACCTATGCATAGGACATTTGGATACTTCACTTTTCTGATCCAAGTTTTACTCAAAGGAAACACTTGGCCTTTTACTTCTGATTCGTTTATGCAGTATAAACTTACATAACCTAGCCCCCCTCTCTCTCTCTCTCTCGTTTCCTGGGCTGCTTGACTAATTTTACCTCAATTTTTCATGTAGTTTTCCAGCACTTTCATGTGAATTTGCATCACTTGACGTGAGTGATATTTTGGGAACAGTAAGTATCTCTCTCATTTTGTTTCACTAGGTTACCTTTTCTTTGCTATATTTATCTGTTTGCTCCCTACTGCTAATGATTGTTTGTTAGTCATATATCCTTGATGTGATATCCATCTGGCCTGAATTTGTGCCCTCTTATTTTCAGAACAGATTGAATATAACAAAAACAATTCGCAAGTTCTCTATAAGTCCAGATTTAAGACCCACTGGCTCTGAATTCCGCTCAGGACCCATTTTACATAACATTAAGCACGGGGATGAAGATGAATATTCTGGTGATGGTTCTGTTTCACTAACTGCTCAAAATTTTGAAACATTTACTCACCTGTAAGTGGGCCAACTTTTAGCTCCAAACCTTTGAACCTCTGATGTGGAGACTTTAATCATTATGTTGCAAAGTGATACCCTTCCTAATTTTACTTTAAACACTTCTTTTGCAGGCATCCAATTTTGGTTGTTAATTTTTATGCTCCTTGGTGCTACTGGAGCAATCGCCTGGTAAATTATTTAGCTCCATATATTGCTCAAATTTCTTATATTGAAAGTGTTTAGCTACCCTATCAATCAATTTCTGACTTATGGACTATCAGTGTGTTGATAAGTGATTTGGCAGAGAATTCACCAATGGCTGACTTAAAGCTAAAACTCTTATATATATATATATATATAATTTTTCATAATAAAATGTGGTTCTATAGATTACTCCTTTATCTAATGTATCCGTCATGATGCACATGTATTGGGAATGCAAAACTCTTCCTCATTCGGCAATTTCTTTTTTATTTGATTTCTCTGGCAGCTTTTTGGTTCATCTTCAATGCAGCAAATATGAAATCAAAAGATGGGCTTTTTATTCTATCATCCTCTTTGCTTTTTGTTTCAATAATCATTATAGTGCATCAGCAATTATTGCATACAAAGATTTATGGCATATAAAGCCTTAAATCAGAGAACCACATTTTAGTTAAAATCTGAATGTTTGGATAGGAGAAAAACTCTCTCTATATATATGTTACATGGTTATTGTATAATGGAGAATTTAGAATCCCTTCTTGTGGCAGGAAATTAAAGGTTTAACTCATGTATTCCATATCATTGATGGGAAAACTAGTTGTCTTGCAGTTTTCATAGGCAAATAATAGCTCAGTTTTTTTTTTACTTTTTAAAAACTTTTAAGTCGCTTCTTTTCAAAAAAATCTTTAAAGCTGTAATATTTATTTTTATTTATTTGATTTCTTACGCACTTAGTGTAGTGAAAAACACCTTTCAGCCTTGTCTTAGATGTATTCTAGAGTTAGAATAATTAGCAAACAAACACACAATATATAGCAGCAAAAGTAAACACAAAGAACACCAAGATTTGTTCTCGAGATTCGGCGAACTTTGCCTACGTCCCCGTGTGATCCGTAGAGAATCACAGCTTCACTATATTTAGAATTGGATTACAAGAACTTGTTGAAACCCTAACCCTAGCCTCCTAGTGTTGCCGCACCCTCTCTCTCTAGTCTCACACTGTTTTTCTAAGTATTTTCAGTATTCTAACCCTT
>NC_141366.1:14256834-14294334 GCF_963921425.1 Dryas octopetala | reverse complement strand
TAAGTTTCAATTAGCCTGACTGTCCATGTTTAACTGACTTTGAGCTAGTTTATTTAATACTTCTTGATAGAATTTTAATTTAATTCAATGCCCCAATTGTTATTGCAAATCCATCTGATCTAAAGTTTCCATCCCTTGCAGACAATGGAAGCTCTGGTTGCACCTATCCCGCTGGAGTCTCAAACACTATCTTTGGAGGGTAAATCTGACAATGGGACTGAGAATGCAAAAAGACCAGCACCATTGACTGGAGGATGTAGAATTGAAGGATATGTGCGTGTGAAGAAGGTGATCTTCCAAACAATCAATAGAAATCTTGGACATGTTTTCATGTAATCATATGCAAAATTGTTATTGTCATTGAACTCTTGGCTTTCTTCCTCTCCCTAAGCATGCCTTAGGTGCTTCACATGCTTGGGATTGCTATGAATAGAGAGAAGTTTCAATGAAATTTGTGCGGCCCAATTTAGGTTACCAATGCAGTACACACACGAGTGCACCCTGCAGTTGAGAACCACAGGTGCAGTCATGACAGCTGTGGCTGACCTTGGATTCTTCATGCATAAAACTTTGGCCATTTTAGCAACTAAGCTACAGTTTTGTGTATTTGGTACCTCAAGTGTCCTACCAAAAGGAAAAAGAGAACTTCCATAAGCTTTTTAAGTTCTACTTGATGGTTAATGTGAAAAACTAAAAGATAATATTTTACAAGAAAATGCGTTATATCTTTAGAAAGCAACTCTTAGCTGCTATTATTCAGTTGGAATTTAGATGTGTTCTCCTGTACTGTGCAGGTTCCAGGAAACCTTATCATTTCAGCCCATTCAGGGGCTCATTCCTTCGATGCTTCTCAAATGAACATGTCTCACATCATATCACATCTTTCATTCGGTAGGACGATTGCGCCTAAGGTGATGGATGATGTGAAGCGATTGGTACCTTATCTTGGTCGAAGTCATGATAGGTTGAATGGTCGATCTTTCATAAATCACCATGATGTGGGTGCTAATGTCACAGTAAGTTTTTCACTATACATAATTCTTCCTATTTTGGTAGTATGTTTGCTTCTCTGGTGTTCTTTGTGTGCTTGTCCATCAGCATGTCAATTTTGCCTGAAAGAAATCAGAGATGTATAGCTGCATGCGCATGATAATTTTAGGCATTTTTAGTAATTGTATGTATATTGGTGCATGAAGATGGTGGTACACACTACTACACACTATATATAATGTTTCATTCTAGAATTTCTTTGTGGTTCAAATCCTTTTTGAATGATCCCATCTATCTGTTCCCGTACATTGTTTTGAAATTTTGAATATATTCTCTTTTTGAATGATCCTATTTTATAATTTTGGAATATTTATTCACCCTTAAGATTTAAAACAGTCCATTTACCTGTATTAATATCATAACCTCCCTGGAGACCTTTTATGCCCAATTAACATATCCTTCTGGATGAAGTTAGAACACAAATAGTTTTGATTCCTGTTATTTTATGGTATTTTTTTTTTCAGTATTAAAATAGTATTGATTCCTCTTCTTTGATAGTAATTTTCTTTCAACTTATTCATTATTTATTGATTGACAAGTGAATAGATTATTGATGAAGTTACTTTGGCTTGTGAAGAATTTCTAATGTTTAAGCTCTACATAAGTACATTTTCTGATGATTGAATTTGCAGATAGAGCATTACCTTCAGATAGTTAAAACGGAAGTCATCACAGGAAGATCTCATAAACTAGTTGAGGAATATGAGTACACAGCCCACAGCAGTTTGGTGCAGAGTCTGCACATACCTGTTACAAAGTTCCATTTTGAGCTCTCCCCCATGCAGGTGATTAACAAACATATAATTTTTGTGTACTAGATTTCTACTCTCTTTGCTTCTTATCTTTCTTTTTCTTTGCCTTCTGTAACCAGGTTTTAATAACAGAAAACCAGAAATCCTTTTCACATTTTATCACGAATGTGTGCGCCATTATTGGAGGCGTTTTCACGGTTGGTATCTGGGATTTGTGGTTCTTTACTTCTTCTCTCCAGAATGCTTACTAATTCATTCTTGTCTTTGGGTTCCAGGTAGCAGGAATAATGGATTCGATTCTGCACAACACTTTTAGACTGATGAAGAAGGTTGAGCTAGGCAAAAACTTTTGATAGATAGATTAAATTTCTTTAGTGTACAAGGAATTCTTTATTTTCCATACCTGATTTAGTGAGGATTGTTCTGTTAACAACCACATTTTCCTTTTAGGAAAAAAAAAAAAAAAAAAACAACAAAACATGCAATGAAGCAGATGACAAGTGCCACATTTGGCGGTTAGAGTTGCCAATACAAGAAGTGATTTTATAAAGATTTCTATGCTTCATATCGCATGCAATATATATTAGCTTTTGTTATATTTATCCAGAAACCATTGGGGAAATATGTGATTATTAGTGAGATGGGTTCTCTTGATTGTCAAACGAGGCTAGGCTGATTGATTGGTTGGTGACCTTTAAGCCAAAGTATACATTAATATAGACAGGCGTGTTTTGGCAAAATTTAATTTAACACGTCGAAACAGCCAAAGACGCCATTGTATGCCATGTGTGTTCGGTCTGCGTCCGATTAAGAACCAAACTAGTTTCACAATTTAATTAGAGTTAATTCGTAGAACCTCTGCCAGATGTTGCAATTTAATTAGACTTATACACCCTGATACACCATGTCAGCCATGTATCCGTTCTATGGAATAATTTCTCCACAATTTGACATGTTATGTTACTATATAGAAATAGAAAATAACTTACTTGTCCCTATAAGGACATGTGTTATCACAGTTAGAGAGAGAGAAAGAGTAAGAGAGAGATAATAGGTACATGTAAGTTCCTCTCATAGAAATATATATCAAATTGCCTCCACAATCATGAGCATGCTCACTCTATCAAAATTTTGCATATCTTAGTGTCATGAAGCACAATTTGAAGGTACCTTCTTACTAATTAACACCAGAAACTAAAAAGATGCAAACAGAAATAATAAATCTTGCATGCAATACACAATGTAAAAATCTATTTATTTCATCATGTAAATTTACATTATTATTCTTTTTGGTGGAGTCTCACAAGCACACTAATAAAGAGTATACCACTGTCGGCTTATTCCCCAACTGCCACAACGAATATCAAGCACCAGTCCAAAGCCAGTTCAATATACTGACCTTAAGGAAAAATAAAAAAAATAAACCCCAAAAAGAGGAAAAACAGAAGGAAATTTTCAAAGAAACAAGTATCTCACATTTTAGTACCACATTTCGGTTAGAGGCGAGACTCACTTGTATAAATGGTTCTCACTTCTATTAAAGATGTGATACAAGCAATCAAAATGTGGTACCTCTAGTATTATTTATACTAAAATAGTAAAAGTGATGAGGATGCAGCAAATGCTCCGATGGACCCAACAACACTGATGAAAACTGATGAAGCTGCGCTGGGAGGTGGAGGAGGGATACTACTTTCAGGAGCTGGAGTCGGGTTAATCTCAACTGTTCCTGCTGCCGGTGGAGGTGGTGGAGATGGAGGAGTTTGGGTGGTACCATTTGCATTTTGATTGCTTCTATCTGCCAACACAATCACCACCACCTTCTCATTTTTGACACAGTTGTCTTTGTTACCACTGATGAAGTAGAATGGCCCAGATTGGTTGAATTGGAACACAGTGTGGCCATCACTGAATTTCTCAGCTGTAGATGAATCAGTGTTGCAATTGGTGTAGTCTTCTTGGCTTACTCGAAGCACTGAGTCTTGGCCAGAAGGGTAGTTGAACACTGCAATCCAAGTTGATCAACTAAATTAATATTTGTTAGGGAGCATGAATTTGTGGTAGTGATTATTGTACCTTAAATGATCTCTTATATACGAGATAAATACATGTCATGTTGACAAACTGTGCATGAGGACAGCATATTCAGACACGAGTCCACCAGATTAAGGGCCTTAAACTATTTGAGATCCTGGACTATGGTCTAACCCAACTCAGATAAAAAGTAAGAATTTTAGGCCCCCGAACCAATAAAGTTGGCTCCACGTATGTGTAGTAACTAGTTAGCATTACATGGCAGACTGTCTAACAAGAGGGCATCACTCTTATATTATAATATATAACTTTTGTTGTATTATCCTCAATGGATTGTAATTTGTAAACATGAATAATGACAACATATGTTCATTGATAATGAGTTTCCACTTTCTAAGTAATGCATGTTGCAAGCAACTCAGCATCTGGTTCTGGACTTTTCAGCATCCATATAAAATAGAAATGCAGATATAATATAATTCTTTCCTCAAAAGTATTGATATGTTGAGAGTTGAAACCAACATATAGAGCCTAAAATTAAGATAAAGCATCAACTGAATTACCTATGGAGTCTCCAATTTGAAATCTGTTGCCCTCTGCCCATTGATCATACCTAATAGCAGAGGGGTCATTGGGAACACTCCAACCTTTTGAGCCTCCTATTGCAAATTCAGCTGCACCACTCTTCTGCAGTAACAGAGAGACACAGAGAAGCCCCAGTACATGAACCATTGCATTGGTTTTGTAGTTCAATCTCAGAATATTAATGGGGTTAGCCATTGCAGAAAATTAATGAAAGTTGGTATAAACAAACCAAATGTGCCAAGACTGTGAAAGCCTCAGTTTTGGATGAAGATGAAGGGTGATATGAATGGTGTGATGAGTAGGGGTTTTTGTAGGCAGAGTTTGCATGGAAATGGAACCTTTACATGCTGCAGAGCGTCAGTGAAGCTTTTGCAACTTTTTCTTATTCCTCTTTTTTCACTTTGGGTTTCTTAGCTTCCAGTGCAAAGCATATGTGCACTTTTAGATCATAAGAGCTTGCTAACTAGGCTGCTCTTAGGCACTTTTTGGAACTTTTATTTAACTTGTTCTGTGGGTTTATATATACTTTGCTTGACCATTATCAAGAATATTTATTATTCATGGCTTGTGCTCTGGGTTAAACAAATTAATTAATTAACGATTTTCATTCACACAGAGCCTGCAGGGGGTTTATAGTTATCTCTCTCTCTCTCTCTCTCTCTCTCTCTCTCTCTTAAAGTACTCTTGCAATAATATTTTCACTGAAGAAAAGATCACCTTATCTCTGTTCCTTACTTTAGATCAATTGAACTTTTCACTAAAATGTGAAGTCTTTTTCCTCTCTTTATACCAACTGTAATTATTAACACTGTAGATATTAGTACACATTTTACAGTATAGAATGACCCTAAATGTATAGTCTCCTGTTTTAAATTATCAGTTCCAGATAAATTTTCTCTTCATCACTTTGTCCAGAGGCAAATTTATCAAGTTCAGGTGAACCAAACTGCTTGAAATGAAAAGGAAAAACAGAATGAAGAGAATTCTGGAATAAATAATAGATTTGTAATAAATGATTAATTAATATTATATATCATGAATAATTAGGATTACAGACTGTTATTTTTATATAATAATCAGATTCATGAGCTTTAACAACCCCAGCTCATCATAATGTAGATCACAAAACGATTCCCTAACTGAATTGTAACTTCCCAACTGTATAGTTTGTGATGTAGCTGTGCCAACCAATCCCTTGAGCTGGAAGTTCTTCCATTCTCTCTTGCTGTTGTAGTTAATTTGCTTCTCATTACACCCCTTCAAGCTGAAATGAGTGATACCAACTGAAAGCTTGTCACACAGAGAAACAAAACGACAATCTGCACTAGAGTAGTCTTGCAAAAGCTGACAACCTTTTTTAAACCAAATTTCATATAAGTTGATACTTGATAGTGCACTTTGAAAGTAAAATTCTCTTAATAGTTTCAAAAGTGAGTAAACCTGGTTGTCTACCTGCATAAACTGGCATACTTGATTTTCTGTAAAAGACAAATTAGGTCTAGTTCAAGTAAACTACAGAGCTCTATGCAGAGGGTTCACTAGTGTGGTCAAAGTTTATCAATCTTCTATGATATTTTAAACTTTGATGATTTGATTTGATATGCCAAGTATAGTACAATTTTTGAGATTGCCAAATTTAGAAATTTGTGAAACTATAAATATTAAGAAATTTTTTATGATGCATACCTTGTATAGCATGTGAACGTATTGGTGATTTTAAAATTTATATGAGTTCACTTTTTTCATTTTAGGATATATATTCCTTACATTTAGATCTATGTGCTATAATATCTGCATCCGCACTGTAGATATTCTCTAATTTTAAAATGTGAAATATAAGTAATGTCTCAAAAATATTCAAGTGCAGACATTCACATTAAGTCTGTGAATAATCTCACATTCGCTCTTGAATCGGCTAACTGGGACTATTGATATAAAAAAGTAGAATACATGTGGAGGCTCCATCATATGAAACAATTTATGACGTTGGAGACACCTTTAATATTAGAAGGTAAAAGAAAATATACTGATATGCAATATAATGACAAAATATAACATTGACACAACCAATGATCTGAGATGCAAACAATGTTTGTTTGAATCTGACCAAAAAGAAATGAAGAAAAAAAAGTTTCTTTGTTGTACTTGTGGGCTTGAGATTCATAGGCTAAAAGTCTGCTTCTTACATGTTGACCCACTCCAAGTCTCCAAAATCCATCCAAGCGATACATACTCGGTCACTGTCCACACAATGCATTTGACTTGACTCGGTCCCAACTTCTGTTTGCTTCTGTGTTCCCGCGATAGTGATGGCGTAGGAAATCTCTCACCCATCCAAATCTAATTCTGCAAAAACCACCAATCCCATTTCCAAAAAAAGCCAAAACCCAATAACAAATAGTTTACAAAAATGGTGAATTAACTAAATACAGTGAAAAACAAAGATAATAAAACCTCAAAACAAACAAAAGTAAACTAATGAATGAGACCCAAGTATATAGGTGTTTTCCCCTTTTATTTTGGGAAGGAAATGTACGGTTTCTACAAGATTTAGACAGTGAAAAGTGAGTGAAAAGGAAGAAACTAGAGGACGTTAAAATTAACAACCATTTGGGGGTTGTTTTCAGGGGTGGTGGGGAACCATCTACTTTGGCAGGACCATCATCATCAGTCACACCCCCAACACCACCTACCTAATAGCAAAATACCAAAAACAAAGAGAAACGCAGAAACATTAAAAAAACAAGAAGGGAGAGAAGAGAACAGTTGTTTTGGTTTTTTTTTTGTTGGGTTTGTTTTGGTTTTGGAGTTTGTATATGGGAGCTTGGTCTGGCCAGCTAATTCATCTGGGTCCCCTTGGAATCTTGCCCTGAAGGGTCTGAGGAATTTTGTCTTCTGGGTTTTGGTTGGTTGATCTTCTTCCAAGGGGTTCTTCCAGTTCTGAGTGCTGGTTGAGAAAAGAAGAAACAGTCTCTGTTTTTGGGTTTTGGTCTATTTCTGTCTGTGTGTTTTGTGAAACTGTTTTTGGAGCATTGGAATGTGGAGAGCCGCTGAAACTCCTGCTGATTCTTTCTATGAAGTCCGTCCTGAGTGTACTGATGTACCCAAAACCCGCTTCAAAATCAAGGTTCATTTTTCTCTTTATTTAATTGTTGGAATTGATATAAAGGTTGATTCTTTAGGTACCCATTGTCTTAATTTGGATCTATTTCCAATTTGAAAACCAATATATTTCTTAATGCATCAGATTTGATAGTGGGTTGTGCTAGATTTCGATTAAGATCATGACTTTACGAATTAATATGGATCACAAAGTAATGTGCACTGGGCAATTCTATAGAAACTGGCTTGTCCCTTTAACCTGCTGATTAATGTTATATGGCTTTGTTCACCTTATTAAATGTTGGAAGGAGAATATAGGACAGACCTATGATTAGTTGGGAGATAAGGATCACAGTTACCAGGATCTTGTGGGTTCGTAGTATGCTGGGGATATACTTAGTTCAGTGTTTAGGATTATGGTTAGCTGCACTTATCACTTGGATTGCTTGTGCACAACTTTAAATATATCCCTATATGCATGCTGTATGCTATAAAAAGAAATGTCTGCAAGTATTCCAATTACTTGATTATTTCAATTTCTCAATGCCATGATGTGTTTTTTTCGAATTTCAACTCCTTGTTCTTATTTGCTTATGCAGTCAGGTAAAACTCTGAGTGTAAGAAAATGGCAGGCTGCATTTTCTCCAGAAGGGTATCTGGATATAGGCAAGACTTTAAGTCGGATCCATCGCGGGGTGAGTGAATCATTATGATTCAATCGCTGGCACTAGCATGTGTAGATTCATTCGGTATATTGGTAAAATTCACGTTTGTGTTCTTCTGTAGCTATCAATCTTTTTGTATAACCAGATATTATAACATCTTTGAGAATCCTAATCAATACATGTCCATATTGGTTAGGTTTGAATGTTGACATAGAGAGTTGAACTCACTCAATTTGTTTTTGTATATTAGAATCACATCAAAACCAACTGTTTCTCCTACAAGAATGTTTAACGCTTAGCCTGGCTGAATTATTTCACTGAGCCATTGGTTTATTGAAAAATCAGACCAACTATTACTTCACTCTATTTTGAATATTTATGTAACATAGATGCTTCCTTTTTTGACCTTCTATTTCTTCTCAAGTCTGGTAGTAGTTTGTCTTTTTCTGTTTTGTGGATGCCTAGGTCTTTAATTGCAAATAATTTTCTATATAAATTAACCAATTTTCAAGGCTAATACTGAGCATAATGTATTACTTTTGCCCATCAGGGGATCCATCCATCAATCAGAGGAGAAGTTTGGGAGTTCCTGCTTGGTTGTTATGATCCTAAGAGCTCATATGATGAAAGAAAGGAAATCCGGCAACGTCGAAGGTATTTCTTGTTTCCTGCCTCACTTGGGTTACTTGAAATTTATTTATCTTAAGTCTGTTAATGTTTCCTAGTGGGTAGCACACTGGGAAATGAATTTAGTTGACAAGTGGAAACATGCTAGCAAAAGAATAATGGTTCCCTCTTCACAAGAAAAGGATCCTTTATTTTGAGTGGGTTGTGTGTATTTCCAAATCTATGTATAGTATGTTTTGGGTATGTTTTCTTGCCAGATCTGGCATTATGTTCCATACTGTCAATCTAGACCATATAGTCAAACAAGAATCCACCTGATGATTGGTCCAGATTGACAGTCTGGGAATATAACATGTCATACTGCTTGATAATACACACACACACATGTATATATAAATGTGGATGTCCTCTTTAGAGATTTTTCATAGATACATATAAACCTTTAAGATACCCCATTTCTACTGTTTACCAGTCCCATTATTGGGTATAATTTGTTAAGCAGCATGCTTTGCCCTTTTCAGGGAGCAATATGCTAGGTGGAAGGAAGATTGCCGCCAAATGTTTCCTGTTGTTGGAAGTGGTAGGTTTATCACTGCCCCTGTAATCACCGAAGATGGTCAGCCCATTCAAGATCCAATAGTACTTTCACAAATGAATCCAAACAAGGATGATTCAAGTACAAACCCTGCTAATGCTTTGCAACCGGTGAAGGACAAGAAAATAATCCAGTGGCTGCTTACTCTACATCAAATAGGTTAGTGATATATATATATATATATATGTATTGATATTTTAAGGAATTTCTTTTTAAATTTTTATTCTAATTTCTGCTTGCACAAGATTCACTCTAGACTTTTTTTTTGGTCGGTTCTTTTGTTTTCGCTATGTCTTCTCATATGTAATTAATTTAGCTTGTGAAGTACTTATGACATTGTTAATACAATTCTTTACATCACTTGGTTGCAACAGTTGATGAAAGCAACAATTCTTTACATTTGATAAATAACTTTTCGGTTTGACTCTATTTATATGCCAGGTCTTGATGTGGTTCGCACTGACAGGACACTGGTGTTTTACGAGAAGCAAGAAAACTTATCAAAACTTTGGGATATTCTAGCTGTGTATGCCTGGATAGATACAGATGTCGGCTATTGTCAAGGTGGGTAGTATATGAATGATCATTTTGCTACTGTGGCTTCATTAGAATGGGAAAAAAAAAATTGCTTATATTGATTTTTGGTACCCATCCCCAAACATTTGGAGGTAACAACAGTTTATATTGATTTTTGCAACAAAATGCTGCTTCTAAACTCTGAATTTTTATGATCATGCTGAGCAGGAATGAGTGATCTTTGCTCCCCCATGATTATCCTTCTTGAAGATGAAGCAGATGCATTTTGGTGCTTTGAACGTTTGATGCGCAGATTGGTAACATTTTGAACTAAATCTTTGGCTTTCTATATTTATTCTAGCATTGCATCAAACCAGTACCATAGCATCTGCTGATTATTTAACATGCTTGCAATTTTCATTAATATACTCCTGTTCTGTTGAAAAGTAGCTGCACCATTTCTCTTTCCATTTGAATTACATATTGGTTCTTTAAGCTACCCAATTATTTTATGATGCTTTTTGTTTTTCAATTTGGATTCCAGTTTCTTATGATGTGTTTTTATTTGAAAATTAAAGCGAGGAAATTTCAGATGTACTGATAACTCTGTTGGGGTGGAGGCACAACTTAGTAATTTGGCTGCAATTACTCAAGTCATTGACCCAAAACTTCATCAGCACTTAGGTATTGCCTTAAAATTGTATTTTTGCATTTGGTGCACTAAGCTGGACAATTATGCCATAGTTCAGTGAAATCCCATTTCTACTGTTTAGAGAATTTTCCTAGATATATATAAATCTTCAAGATACCACATTTCTTAATGATTTGTAATTTTATATCACTGATGTCCTCTTTAGAGAATTTTCTTATATATATATATATATATATATATATACATAAACCTTTAAGATACCACATTTCTACTTTTTACAAAATCCCTGCTCGCCAACCGATGGATCAAAATTCAATGACTGGGATTTATCAGAAAAATAGCTTGTTATCGGGATTTTTTTCTTGATGAGGCGTACTTTATCAGGATTTTAATATCAACTGCTGGATTTTGATCCAAAGGTTGGAGAACATGAATTTTGTGTTCACCGGTGTGTTGGAGATAAAAATTAGCTGTGTGCATGTATCATATTTCTCTTGATCTCTCAATTTAATGCTCAAGAAAATATAGTAACAGAAATGTTTGATTGGAGTACAGAGACACTAGGTGGAGGGAACTATTTATTTGCTTTCCGGATGCTTATGGTTTTGTTTCGTCGAGAATTCTCTTTTTGTGATTCTTTATACCTTTGGGAGGTAAGAATAAGTTTCTGTTATACCTTTTTTTATTATATATTACAACTTTGGATATTTTTCGTTTTCTGTATTCAATTATTATATGTTTCAATGCTTTTAGGAAAACCCTGAAACTGTTTTTGGGAAAGAAATTTAGACTTTTTCTGTACTCAAACTTTCCTCCACTTATTTCTAGTTCCCTTGATTTCAATATTTCTGCAAAATCTCTTGTATTGGGCCAAATCTTTTCCAACTAAAAGTTGACAAAATTAGCACTTTCACATAAAAAAATAGATTATAAAATTTTCGCCATTTTATATTGAAGACTAAACCTTAACCCAAATCAAGTCTTTTAACTTGGGACACAAGTGGTCCAGGTGGAATAGAGTCAAAACTTTGTATTTATTGACATCACTTAAGGGGAGTAACAAAAATATAGTCACACCTTGTTGGTGTTTATGTTCGCATTTATTGATTGACCTACATAAGCATGCAACAAGTGCAGTTAGTGTCCTTATATTCCATTTTCTCTTTTTATCATATACATATATATATATATTTATATATTGATTTTCCTATGGGAAATTCTATTTATAGCCTACAATATGCTCTCCTTACCTTACATGCTCACTGCACTCTACACTTTAATATTTTGTCATTTACTCACTATACCCATACAACATTCCAATTATACCCTCGTGTTTGTAAAACCCTACACCAATGTGAAATTTGCTCACAATACCCACATATGTCATCATCCCTAAACCCAACCATATTGAAGAAAAAGGTAAGATTTCTCCATTAAAGGCATCCCGAAACTCTAAAAATTTCTATCATCTTTCACAAATTTTAAGTAGATATTTCACCATTCATATGCTTTAGTACTTGTTTGTTGGTATTTTTTGTTAATTTTGATGTTTTGTTGAGATTTTGACATAAAACATGGTATTTTTTGCTGGTTCATAGGATCTAAGGATTGTTTCTGTTGGGGGGTTATTCAGCACTGGTGCACCGAATACGATGATAGTATTCGGTGGACAGGCACCAAATTAGCTACTTCAATTTGGACACCCCCCACTGAAGGGATTCAAAGCATATGAAATTACATTGTTTACGGGGGTTAACCGAACATAACTGAGGTTTTCGGTGGACGACAGCTGAACATATAACTTCTATTCGGTAGCCATCCACCGAAATAGTTTTCACTATTCGATTGACTCCTATCGAATATTGGTATCGTGTTCGGTATTGGTTCGCCGAATGAAACACGAACCAGCTGCCTAGATGCACGAAAAATTTCAAAAAAAATGTAAAAAAATACAAACATTTACTTCGTTTGGAGGCTCCCTAGGAACAGTTTCATCCTCCATTCGATAAAAGCCACTTTTTTCAATCATATAGTGCCAAGGTATTGTTAGGGTTTGGAATTGGGATTGGTAGTGAGAGCAAGAGTGATGAAGGGTTGGGTTTAGATTATTGGCAGCTGGTAGGGTATAGAGAGTAAACTTATATTTTAAAAAAAAAAAAAATCATTTGTCCTTAATGGCCAATTCATATTGGGGTACAAAGATCCATTCATGTTAAAAAGTGGTGTAGGGTAAGGAGAGCAAATTGTTGGGTATGAATGAAATTTCCCTTTTCCTTTGTGAATCTACGTGTGTACATGGCATATGCATGTTTATGATAACTATTGTCCATCGCTTTTCCGGCATGTTGAACTTAATGTCTTTTTGTATTAGTATTAACTTGTCTCATTTATACATTTAACAGATGATGTGGGCACTTGAATACGACCCTGACTTGTTCACCGTGTATGAAGAGTCTGATACTGATAGTGAAAAAGAAAAGGAAAAGGGTGAGGGATCTAAAGGTAGAGGAAAGTCAATACGTCAGTGTGGGAAGTATGAGAGGGAAAATATGAAAAGTGGAGCAAAGACAGAGGCACCGCTCCCAATATCTGTTTTCCTTGTTGCCAGTGTCTTGAAAGATAAGAGCTCAAAGCTACTGACAGAAGCTCGGGGTCTTGATGATGTCGTTAAGGTTAGCATTATGAGATGATGATTTGCAATGCTTTAAAAACCTTGAACTTGCTGATAATATTGAAGATGGCTTTACATAAGTAAGCAGAAAGCATGTCCATATGGTGCCAGCCGGGTGATAAATTCATTCTCTTCTCTAGGACCCATTCTAAGTTCAAGATTTGGATGGTATCTCTTAAATTTTCCTAGAATAGAAATACAAAAACAAAAAACATGAGTGAAATAATAGTAGGAAGACACTTTACATCTAAATGTGAAAAAACCTGGAGCTTTGACATTCATCAGCCAACCCTAAAACTATTTCCCTTGTAAAAATGGATATGACCAGCAGTAGGCGAAAGCCGCAAAACATGGTTTGGAGTAGAATCAGTGCTATAGTTGTGTTCTCTCACAAATGATTAGTTTATAATTTCTAAAGCCCCAAGGAAGAAAGGCAAAAGAATTCTCAAGAGTAGTTGGGCATTGGTAAATACGTGGAGTTGGTCAATCTCCAGTTGGTTGTGTTAGAAGTTAACTTTTCTTTACTACTATTACGCGTATGTTAACTCAGTCATCTCTCTGCAGATATTGAACGACATAACTGGAAATTTGGATGCCAAAAAAGCTTGCACTGGAGCAATGAAACTTCACAAGAAATATCTAAAAAGGGTACTGTAATTTTGTTTTAGGAGCAGTGTTGTATATAATGATGTTGTTATTAAATTTTTTTTGGTGATATTCATGTCTGTCCTTTTTCTGTGTGTGTGCACATGATTTTTTTGCCCTTCATTGCTTAACTCTTAGCTCATTCATTGTTTCTGCAGGCAAAGAAGCCATAGCATGATTTTGCACATGAGTTTTTGGGCAGTCGATCTAGAAGTAATAGAATGTTCCTTACATTCTTTTACTTGATTTGGCAAGAGACTATAATGTACTTCCACATAATCTTGGCTCACGGTACACACAGCTGCACAGTTGGCTTAACCTGCAAAATATTCCCACAAAAGCGATTGTTTGTGAAATTAGTCCCATTTTTTTTTTTTTTTGGCCTGAGAAATTAATCCCAATTATTTGTATATTGAAAATATTCTTTATAGGCCTTAAACAAGGCCTATGTTTTGTATAACCATATGTTCGTAATGAAATTATGAGAGTTGAAAAAAGCTTGTGCTTATGCAGTGCTCCAACCCTAATCCCTGAAATTAGTTTACAGTTTTTTCTTTTATGCAGCTAAGTTCAATATGCAGTTAAAGCAGACACGTAATTGTTGCTTTATACCAAGTCTATTGTACAGAGTAGGGTGGATAAGACTTTATCAATTCTTCAGTGGAAGACTGTCTCCCTGAGGTTGTGTCTCTATAGTTCAGACATAGTTTGAAGTTGCTAGCTTTAAGCTGCTGATTTGTACACCCAAAAAAAAAAAGTAAAATTCAGCACATGCTAACATATACACACAAAGAGAAAACAACACGTACAATATATCTCCCTCGCTAAAATCTCCAACATATTTATTAGGGTCTGCAATCAAACCCAAACATCCTTGTTAATTGTTACTGACCAAATTCATTAAAGCTATAGTATCCTAAGTCCATATATAGGGTGGTACTGGGTTAGCTTTGATATACCATTAATCCTGATTCCTGACTCGAGTACATGCTCACCACATTCCCGTGATATACTAGTTATTCGTAAGGCTCTTTATACACCATGGTCAAATAAATAGATAAATACAGTATTTGCGATAAATAATAAAATGGGTTATGATTATAAGCAATTGATCGTTTAATGTGATTTCTTTTGCTTCATAAGAAAAGGAAGCCTCGAGATAATGAGAAATATATTTAATCCTGTCACCTGCTCTCACCTTCACTTATACAACCGAAGTAGAACTCAAACTTGCATGCACAACCCTCAGAACCCATTATACGTACAACCAAAGCTTAATTTGCACTGGTATAGTTATGCTCCCAAAGACCCTTTTGAACATGACACAGACTCACTTAATTGGCATTAAAGCCTTTCTATATATTGTTAACACTTAGTTAAAGCGTAATGCTATCCCAACTTCAGCTTTCCCTCTCCAAATTGTGTATTTTAAATTTTTATACACTGACAATATGGCGCGATAAATTAGCTAAATGTTAAGCAAATGTTGTTGTATCTTGGGAGAATGAACCCCTCGGAACTTAAGCGCACAGGTGGATCAGGCAAAATCTGTCTTTGGGCTTTGTTGATTCGCAGGTGGAGCTTGAAATTGGGCTTCGGACTTGGGCTAGTAATCCCTTGGCCAAGTTTAAACCCTCTGAAATTCATGGTATGAACAGAGATCATTATGCGAGATGGGCGTAATAATAGGGTCCTTTCTTTTTTGAAGAAGAGGGATCCCTAGCCTCTTTAGAAGTTTTTCCGTAATTAAGTGTATTTAATTGTTTGGTTACTGTTTTAACATATGTAAGGACACAGATATATAAATATATATGGGTTTGCAAGAATTCAAATTATGGGATTAATTATTCTTGAAAGGACGAACGCCTCAACAAATGTAAGCACAAAAGCATGGGCGAACGCCAAAACAGATTGTATTCTTTTATAAATAATATGTGTACATTTTGTAGTAAATTTAATATTATTATTATTGAAAATTCAGTTATATATCGAAATTGGATCATCTTTCTAATTATGATTCCAACAGTTTTACTACAACGTACATTAATTAGACAGCTGCATGCATATCCTACGAAAAGCCAGAAAATGGTTGACCAAGCGAATCCATCCTCATTTGTACGTAATAACTAGTTGCAGTTATACAAGTTATGATAAGGTCTGTTTTGTTTTTTTGAGTGGTTAGAATTTGTTATGTGATGAAGACGAAGGTGGGAATGGCGAGGAATAAGAGCAGGAGGAGATTGGCATATAGCTGGTCTGCACCGCTCTCGGGGAAGTGTTTGGGAAGCGCACACTCTTCTCCGTTGAACAAGACTTTGGACGGGAAGCCTTCTCCTTTCCGTATATTGATCCCGTGGTAGTGGCCCTTCTTGAAGGAGATCACCGACTGCTGCTTCCCGGGCACCATGGGGTCCTTGTTCGGGTTGGACCCGTTCCTGATTTCGATCAAGTAGTTCAAGCCCTTGAGCCCGGTGAAAAGGATGGTGTTCTTTGCGTTTTTGGCCTGCTCCATCTTGGTCCCGTTGAAGGAGTAGACATTCTCGTAGTCCTCGAAGGCCTTGTTCATCTGGATCGCGGTGTACCAGTCCTGGAACGCCTCCTTCCCCCAGTTGAACAGCGTCAGCCGTGCGGTCCACCCCCCGCTGTAGTCCGAGTCCACGTGCCAGTTCAGGCTCACCCCGCAGTTGTCCGGGCAGGGCAGCTTCTTCGCCACCTGCTTGTGCTTTATCTTCGCCCACGCTTTCGCCTTCTCCGTCCGGTTCGCGAACGGCACAAGCAGCGTCGACGGCGACAGGATCATCGCCGTGCCCTTCGGGTCGCATTTTTGTTTCTGCACCTCATCCGCTTCGCAGCCGCACGCGCACGTGGGACACGGGATGGCCGAGTCGCTGTAAAACGCGGAGAACGACACACAACACCTGGACACTCTGGGTTTCGTGATGTTGCACACAACTTGCCAGCTGGCCACGGCGGAGGTGGTGGACTGGAGGCCGCTGGGGTCGGGGAAAAGGGTCGGGTCGACCCGTATGGGCGGGCCGCACTTGTAAGTCGGGTTGAGCACCCCTTCGATTTTCCAGTGCTGGGGTGGAGTGAGAGCGGTTCGGTTGTCCTCGGGGGGGAGCTTGAAGACTTGGAGCTGGAATATGGACTGGGACTTGTCCTTGTCCATGACCTTGGGGAGGAGAGTGCCGTTGCGGCAGCACTTAGGGAGCTTCCCGACCTGGTCGTCGTTGGCTCTTTCGGCGGGGAGGTCGGCGATGACGGGCTTCTTGTCGCAGCTGACGGCCTTGGAGAAGTCGAAGTCCGTGTAGAACTTTCCGGCGGGGCCGTAGAGGCATTCGGAGATCTGCCTTCGGTGGGTGTAGGCGCCTCGCATGGTGTTGATGAACTCGCCCTTCATCCACTCCCAGGTTAGGTTCCAGTGGTCGAGACGGCCCAAGGGGTGGTTGTTGTCGATGCTCACCTGGGCAAGGTAGTTGTTGCCGAAGGCTTGGATCACGTCGTATGTCATGGACAGATCACCTTGCTGCCGATGCATGAATTTTGTCTTTGCCACCTTCTTCGCCTTGAATTTTGGGTCCACCTTGCAGCATACCAACATCTCTCTCTTCCCTGCATGCATGCATGCACATTTCAAAGCTTATGTACGTTTCAGTTGATGGAGTTACAAGTCCTACTTATATATGATTCTACAAATAAAAAAGTTTGCCTTCAAAATTGTAATCTTAAGCTTACCACGAATACGAGCTGCAGGGCACTTAAAGCCGTCGTTGACAAGGCGAATGGTCTTGGGCATGGGGATGGCGTTCTTCCCGAGGCCGAACTGCGTTCCTATGAACTCAATCTTATTCTGAATCTGGTTGATATCCCCAGCCGTCTCGATGGAGTTTTTAAGGTCGGTGTTGGGGTATCCGGCCAAGTAAGTCCCGTTGATCCCAACCTCAGCCGGCAGATCACCACCGTCGATGACAACAGCCCCATTTGCCGCGACCAATATCTCCCGATGCTGAAACCCTACGTACATCTTCCACGCCTTGAGCTCGGTCGTGCCAGCGTTCAGTATGGTGGCCTGGGACTTGAACGCCCAGGCCTGCGCCGTCACGTTTTTCACGCGCGGGAATTCCTTTTCCCTCGAGATGAAATTGTACTGCAAGAAGATGCCGTCGCAGTCTTCTTGCTCCGGGGCTGCTGCGATCTCCGTCGGTGCATCATCCCCACCATCTTGTCCGTTACAAACTTCAAACCTCCACGAAAATGTCACGAGAAACAATGCAATTATTGGTACCACCAGGTTCCATGGAATTTTCATGCTCGTACATTTTTCCATTTTTTGTTTTTGTTTTTTTGGGGGTTGTTTTCGAGGCTGAGGTTGTGTGGACGCTGATTGGGATCTCAGAGAGACAGACAGACAGACAGAGAGAGCGGCGGCCGCGAGGACGCGGCGGTTGAGGAAAGGCCGGGGAGTCTGAGTAAACCCCAGAGGAAAGAGAGATGGCTACGTATAAAAGAGAGGAGACACTTGAGACCGACTGGGTCAAGCTCGATTCTCTTCCTCTAGTTTTAACGACAGCTTCGGAGGTTTTGAGCTTTGCATGCAAACGCAGTGTTCGTTTTTTCTGGTACACATTAATGTAGGAAAACTAAGGCCAACGTTATAACCTCTAAATAGCCAACTGGCCTAGACGGTGCCGTTTCGCGCTTGTTAATAAGTTAGATTTTTGTTTTTAATTTGTTTTTCTCTCCGACAAATTAAAAAATTAAAAATCAAAAAGAAAAGAAGTTTCCTCTCGAGCTTGCAAAACTGACACATATATAATACATACGTGTTAATGTGTTGGATTGCTTGGCATATATTATCTCAACCCCTTTTATTAACATGTCTCTTATTCATGTTGATCGACATATATTTATGAATTATAAAATTAGACCAAGTTAACTAGTATTATGTGAACAAAAAATATCTAAATTTTTTTTTTCTCATATGTTGCTATGGTATTGTATGAATTGTAAAATTATATGATTATTTATCATAGTCATGTTATCATCAGAATAAATTAGAATTTTATTTATTTATGAGAAGTTTATGATCGAGTGATAAATGTTTGGTTTAGAAATAAGAGGAATTTGATTGTAAGATTCTAATTCACAATATATGTAAATCAATCGAAATACATGTATAATTAATAAACAAGTTGAATTATTATTAAGTCCAATGACATGATTAATTAAAATAATCAAATTAAAGTATAACAATTAATATTCATGATGAGGTTACTCTTGTGGTGTTTGAAAAACACCAATGTGTACAATGATTTATGGGAACAATGATTTATGGGACAACATATGGAATACGTATGGCCCATGGCTTACCTCTCAATTGGATGATGATATATTAATTGCCACCGAAAAAAAAAACGATGACAATTAATTGCAAGGTGCATCTTGAAATGATCAAACAAAAAACTGTATCTTTATATGATTGGTGTTTCATTGCACCTACGAAAGCAAACATTTTCTACAGCAGAGTAGCCACACCATTTGTTCAAGTAAGCATCTTCCAAGTTAATGCTTAAAAACAAAGAATGATGGTTTTTATAATTAGTATACTATAGAAGACACCAAAACGGAGACAAAAGGCTAAAATATAATTATTTAGTTTTCACCAATATCTCAAAATACTTTACAAATAATTCTCAATAGTGTCTAAAAGTAAATTTTTTTTGTTCTTTTCCATTATTAAAAAAGGTAAGATGAGATTGTCAAGTTGTGTACATTATACATATCTTAAATCCTCGTATAATTAGTATGAATAGTATAACACATTTTTTGAGTGACTGTATACCCCTAAAATATATTCATAAGAATTTTGTGTGTTCATCTAGATATTTATTATAAGCATGTAAAAAATTATTGTTGAAACATTAAATTTTACATATTTGCTGCACTAATCATCATCATCACCACCAATTGCTGAAAATACGCAAATCTTAATATTGATTTTTCTTGTCTAATTTTATTGTATACTTCGTTTTTTTCTTTTTTTTAACTGATGTTCAAACTAAGAAATTGGGCTTTATAGAGCCTTATTCTTAAAACACAAAAAAAAATATTACAAGAATAAATCACCAATGGTGCAATTTTTGCAAGTAAAATTTGTGGGAAAAAATTACATCAAGAAATTGAGCCAAGAATAAGATACAAAATAATTGGGTTCAAATAAACTCACTCTTAAAAAAAAAAAATTACTTAAATACAAAAGAAAAATAAACTATATTCACCCATAACCATAAAGAATTTTTTTTGGGGAAATCAATGATTTCATTTAACTTATAAAAAGTTATGGGAAAGTCTCTAGCTACACAATCCATAAGCCAATCAGGGCCTCCTCTAACCATAAGGAAACACCTGTAGCACAAAAACTAAATCATGCTAAAGAATGAGCAACATTACACTTTCTTGGGTTATAAGTAACAGAAACAGAAAGAAAATCGAGCAAGAGCACTTTATTCACATCCACAAGAACCCGATCGGCGACTAGACAAGCATCATCACCATGGATCAAAGACGCCGCCTCTAAACAGTCCATCTCTACAATCGAAAACAGGAACCCCGCATCTTTAGCAAACTCCAAACCCGATTTGAGAGCAAACAATTCGGTGGCAAGTACAAAGTATCCACTACAAACCTGCATTCCATAGCACCCATGAGAAGACCATTAGAATCTCGAACTACAGCCCCAATACCTCTACATCCATTAGAGCTATCAATGGCGCCATCAACAGTCAATTTATAAACACGAATCGGAGGCAGGAGCCAGCGACACACAGCCCTGATAACCCAGGTGGCTTCCAATTGATGGAGATCATCAACATAAGTCATTGACTTATGAAATAACCATCGATCTACATATATCAGAAGCCCATAACCATAAAGATTAAATATCTAAATGATATTGTGAGGTTTAAGTTTAATAGCATCTCTGTAATGCTGATGAAACGAATAGAATAGAAGAAAAGAAAAAATGTTTTTGCAAGTGACACGTATGCTCAACACATTAATTTTTTTAAAAGAATAGAATGATATTCTATAACTTATATTGATTTTTTCTTTTTCCAAAACTTTGCAAGGGTCATGGCTCCTCTTAGTCCCTTCTATGTTCCGCCCTGGTAGGCAAGTGTAACTCAGATGTCCTATTACGGAGGGTAGTGACATCAAATTAATACTATAGACATAATATAAAATCTGTTCATTCTGAAACCTGCAAAATGAGATGGAGAATTTTCAGTAAAATTCATTGTTTTCTTCTAAACAAACAGCCGCAGTAAAATCTGCTGCAAGAATTTCTCATATTAGCTTTCTTACTTTATCGGCAGGCACATCAAACACTAGAAAACTGAATCCTCACTCACTTTACCCTCTTTCTTTTAGTCACATATCATGTTAATTCATGTTTGCAGAATTTTCACTAGTCTGTTGTAATTGTACTTTACATGTACAAAGTACATCAACCAAAATGTACCAAAAAGAGTGCATTAACCAAATCAAGAGACAGTAACCTCTGCCACACTACTGAGTTCTTCAACAAACTGGGCTTTGGGCTCCAGGTCAATGAACTGGTTGGATTTGCTAGCAAGATGCGAAATGCTAACCCTCCCTTCACGCTTAATATAGTCTGCCACAGCTTGCATCTCTTCCTGGGAGATGTATATGTATTTCCCTCTGTCATCCATGACACCAGAAAGTCGCCCTAATACAAACAAAGACAATATTTTCATTCTCCAACAAAGAGTATTTCACCTTCGGAAGCATAGCATTATTCATTAGGTGAAACAATTCAATGAGGAAAAGGAACTGAGCATACCCATGCTTTCCAGAGAGGTAATCCGATTGATGCATTCCTGCATGAACCATAAGTTGCATTGCAAAATTAGGAAACCAAATCTCGCATAAATTCAAATGTGGCACTAAAAATCGAAAAAGAGGGATTGCTTTCACTACGTCAACAGAGTTGCATAAAGAAAGCATGTTTTATATAAAAAGAGCAACACTCAGTTAATCACTTTAGAAAATAAATTTCCATATGCCTTATTTATTTTGAATTAAATATATCATCTATTACTGCAATTTGGGGTATCTAAGGAAGTAAGAAAATTGATACGTCTATTCAGGGAAAAAAAAATGTAGAGAAAGTACCTGAGTCCTGAACCTAAATTCAGCTGCAAGATCTTCCAAGGGAACACATTTATGTTTCTGCAACATCAGAATTAACTGTAGTATTAATAGAAGAATCACAACCTCAACTTGAAAGCCTCACTTTGTCAACCATTCACTCATCCATCTGATTAGTGACGTCTCATATGGTAACAAAGTGAGAAAAACAAACATTTGAAATATCAAGAAACTCTAAACAATAAAGGAGAAGAAAAAAAAAAAAAGGAACTGGCCATCCAGGCTTGTCTACAAAACCCTACAAAAGTACAAAACAATATCTCTGAATGAGTTCAATAGGTACAGAACTGTAAACTACCTTTATGTATTCCACAAAATCAGAAAGCAAATCCCGATGTCCATCCTGCACTTCATTCTCTACAGTACCTTCAGCATCCACTGAAAACTCTCCTTTCCACTTCTCAAACTCTAATGCAGCAGCTTCCTCCTCCCTAGCCTTCTGAGCCTTGGCTTCTTCTTCCTATAAAACAAAACAAAGGCCATGTCTTCAGCCAGTACCCCAAAACCACACACACACACAGACATCCTAACTTCCACTGCAGAAACAAAATCAGGGTCATCAACACACCAGAAGATGCTCCTGTGCCTCACGCTCCTCATCTTTCCTCCTCCGTGCTTCAGCATAGCGGTCTTGTTTTGTTTGCCTTGACTCACGTGCAGCTTGTTCAGCCTTAAAACAACAGAATGGAACTCAATAAAACAAAATAGTGGGGCTTCAATTAGAAGGAAAAGCATAGAAAATACAATGTAAACATACAGGAAACTATGATAATGAATCAAGGACCAACAGAAATCATAAACACATATGTGTTTGCATGTTTCAGTTGTTTCCATTCTTTCAGTAATTTATATCTCACGATAGAAGGGTGTAGTGATCAAACTTGTTAACATCTCCACACTACACTACATCAGTGATTACATTGTTTATGTCTGTTTCATCAAATGTCGACATTTGGTTATCTAGAAACTCACTAAAATTAGAGGCCTGTTAGACATTCATGATACGACACATTTACCAGAAAGTATAATCAGGACAAGGAGAGAGAGAGAGAGAGAGAGAGAGAGAGAGAGAGAGAGAGAGAGAGAGAGAGAAATGTTTAAAATAAAGAAGTAAAAAAAAGAAAGAATACTTGTCGTTGTGCTTCGCGCTCTTGACGCTTCTTCTCCCTTTTCTTTGATGCTTTGGCTTCACCTTCAACAGCTTCCTCATCACTTTCATCAACAATTTCTGTATTTAGAATTATAGATGATCACTTAATTCAGAACAATACACTTTTTCTCAATTTCAGGAACAATACCACTTATTTTAACTTATGCAGAATACATAAGAAAATAACTTTTCCTTAATATCACAGTTGCTTATTGCTAGCCAATGCAATAGCTCAACTATAAAAAGGTCAAGGTATACAAGTCCTAATTCAAAACTCCACTTATGCAGGGAACACTTTCAAAACTTAATACCTAATAAGTTGACTTATTCTCCCCTGCCTCATTTTGCATCCTTCTTTGCTACCTCATTTTTGTAGTTTCTTCATGCATGAACTAACCTTATTAATTCTTGGGCATTAGCATTGGTCTAAGTGCACTAGACCAAACCTGTAAACTAACCACTAGTACTCATTTGATCAGACCTTTACCTCTCACAAATACATTTATTTATATTTTCATTCTTCATTGTCTAGCCATCTGCTCAATATTTTACACCTTAAAGCATAGTTAAGATCTTGTACAAAATGCTATCTGTTCATTCAGCTCATGTGCAACATACTTTCACTCTTACTCATAAAATAGACATTGAAGATAATGACTTCTTAGCATTTTAATATTTGTCTATATTAATAAAAGAAAGCAGCACTGGCTCTGCAGCAGACCACAAACCTTCTACAGCTGGTGTAGCAGCTGATGATGAGGCAGCAGCTGACGACGTGCTCGCTCCAGAAGCCAGCCTCCTACGCATCCGACGAGCACCAGGTGCACGCCCTACACCCTCCCTCTCAGGAACCTAAATTAACAACAATAAAACAAAAATCAATTTACAAGACAAAGCCTACTATCCAAGGCAAAAATTACGAAAAGCCAAAAAAGAAAGAAGTTAAATCATTTTTGGCATGCCGAATTCTTCACAAAATCAAACATAAAACTCTAAAACGATTACATTGCAATAGAATTAGGCTTTGAAAATCAAACCTGCGGCTCTTCTTCGTGATTATCCTGTGATCGAGAATCTTGACGGTGTTTCCATAGGTACAGTGGGATTAATGCCAGCCCAAGAAGCATGGAAAGGATTAAGACGAAGATGTCCTCCATCTCTTTTCAATCTCAGGCTGCCAAAAACACCACCATTAAAGTGAGCTCCTACAAAATAGTAAACTATGATTAAACTACAATATTCCGATTGAATGCTTAGAATTTTGAGAGAGACCAAAAATGAGTTTTTTTTTTTTTGTTCTCTATTTTCTGAGGTTTTCTAGGAAACCAAACAGAGAGCAGGGTCAGCACATACCTTGAAAGCGGTTAATTTTGGTTTGAGAGACGTGAGACTGCGGGAGCGAGACAAGCTCACAGGCCCCTTGAGGTTGGACACGGTTCTAGAGGGAGGAAAGTGGAAACCCAGTTAAAACGACGACGTTACGGATGCTCGGTGCTTTTTGGCTTTTTGGCATTTTCCCTTTTTTTATTTTTGTGTGTTGAATTTCATCGAATTTACGAATTAATTTTATTTTCAAAAAGCGTCCGCAAGTTAATATCTCAATTGAAAAATTGACTTTTATTTGGTGAGCTGTTAGTGTGGGGGTTAAATCCCAATATGGCCGATCATAGCGTGGCAGGTTTAATGACATTATTTTTATCATCCTCCTCGTTAAGAGCTATGCACACTTTGATAATTCTCATTAGAGCTCACGTCTCATTGATCATTATTCTCAAACTCAATCACTGATACTTCCACCTCACAAAACTAGGCCTAGAAGATGCCTACTAACAAGTCATTAAACATGTCGTGTTATGGTTGGCACGCTAGCATTTAACTTTAACACTAATAATTCACCAAAAGAATGTCAATTTTTTTATTTAGATGTTAATTTATAGATATTTTTTAAAGATTTTAATTTGTGGACCCTAATGAAATTCACCTCATAATTAAATGTTTATTTTTAACTTAAGCCCGTTAATTAGTAAAGGGATCCATGCAAATAGCAAACCTAATGAGATAAGATTGGTTAATTCAAGAAAATTCATGAAAAAATGAGCTATAATAAGTGATGAATATGGGCATTAGTCGGTTTGGGTCGGGTTAGAACTCAAATTGCTACTTGCCTCAATTAAGGGTTCAAGTTAGGCTTTCATTGGCCTGAAATCTCTTATACATAAGGCAATTGGTTCGAGCTAGATTCTAATCGATTAGGTAGTTAGTTTCAATTTGGTGGGTAGCAACGACTGTTGGCTCATATTTAGAAAGGTGACGACGCCGAGACAAGGAGACACAGAAGAGAAGGGATAGGAGAAATTGAGATATGAGTGAGGAGACAGGGTTTATGCCCACCCTGGTGGTGACCAAAACTTGGGAGAAACTGTTGCCTCTTGGATTACTATACAATCCACTTATTATAACATGATACTAAGCGCTCAAATTCTAATCGGTTTGTAAATTAAGCACTTTCTTAAGCATAATCTCACAATTCAAAACATCTATTTTTTATGTTTTATTCTAAAAATTATATTTCCAAAAAGCAATCAAATCAAAAATTATTTTAACCATGTGATTATAATTACAAATTATTTTAGTGTTTTGTTGAAAACATTGTATTTCTCTAATTATTTAATCATAAGTAGATGATTAAATGATGGCCCAAGCTAAATCCACTACCCTCAACTGCTGAGTTCACCACCCAATTTCAAAAATTTCAATTTTACCCTTCGATAGATAATCATTCTACGAGTATCTGCTAAACTTTGATGGATTATTCGGTAGTTATCTGCCAAACATTGGTGGAGGTTTCGGTAGATAACTACCGAATAAGTGTTGATGATTTTATATTTATTTTGCAAAAGAGAGTAAAATAGAAAAAAAGTTTAACAAAATATATTAAGGTGGTGAACTCAGCAGCTGATGTGAGGGTGGTGAATTTAGCGTGGGCCTTAGATGATTTATGATTGGCTATCCAGGTCTCGTGGGCTACTCTATTGGGCTATTATTGGTGCAGGTCATATTTGGTCTCGTGGGCTACTATTGGGCTATCATTGGTGCTGGTCATATTGGGCTACTGAGTATATGGGTCATGCTAGCTGGGAGAGGTGCTACAAATTTCTAGGTGGTTCTTATTATCATTATCTAAGCTTGTTGCTTAAATAGCCTGTGAGATGGATGAATAAATGGAGTTAAATTTTTCTTTCATTTTCTTTCTCTGTCATAGTGCATCACATTCCACAAGGAATGTTGTGCAAGGGTTATCATATTCAGATATTACAGTCTAAAACTTCAGTAAGACATAAAGATGGATGAGAGTGAATTAAGATTTGGGGAGCTTAATTAGCAATTTAGCATTGATGACTCAAGTTTCAGACTAAAACTCAATTTGGCTAATGATCTGCCACCAAGTTTCTTTCGCAATCACTGCAACCTTTTTCTAAGAAAGCCAAGGGTGGGGCTTAATTTTCAAGTCTTTCTTCTGCTGTAATATTCTTCTGGTCAAGTTTTGATGCAACATGCACTTCCTGTGGAATTGTTGGCATGCATGCATCATAGACCATACATCTTGTGCCATGAACCATTACCAATTAAATAGCCAATATATGCCAACAAATGGAATGCAAGCAGCAAAAGCTTGATATGCAATTGCACATCTCTTTCAAGGGTAGTTCTAGTTCGAGTCATCTAGTGTGTGCAAGTGCACACTTTTTGTGTGTAAATATAGGTTGTTTCAGTCTCATAGAAGAATCCCTCATTCAAATACTATAAATTAAGTACAAAGAAGAAGATGCGAATAGGGTACAGAAGCTTAGAAGGTAAATAGGTAATAGGAAGCAAGTGATGCTACCTTTTCATTTCCAACAAAAGTCTGAGCAAAATAACAGAGTGACATCCACAAACATTATTAACAAAACTTACCACATAGAGTCACATCCAAACTATCCTCACTAGCCACCATAAAACTCAGTCCTAAACCACTCTTTTTCTGTTTTCCCATTTTTATTAACAACATCTGGTATGACACAATTTAAGCCTCAGCAATCTCAGCAGAAGAATCTGCAGCAGCTAGGATCAGCTCTGGGTGGATGCCTCCCACATATGATCCATCCAAAGCGTTGGGGAGTCCCAGAGCCTTCAATGCCAAGTGGGCTGCCTTTTGCCCTGATATCATCATAGCTCCAAATGTAGGTCCCTGCATCACCAATAATGCCCAAATTGCAAATTATATCAGTCACTCTCTCACTAGGAGGACCACAGTTTTAATCAGGCAATGATCTTTTTCAAAAACAAAAGAATCAAACAATAACGGAAAAGCTTTTGGACCCATATTCTCTTTTAACTCGCTATCTTTGAATAGAGTCTAAAGTAATTGCCGGCCTCATACGTCTGTGTCCTAACTAAGTGCAGAGTCCACCCAGAGAACACGACAGAGTGGTAAAGGACCACAGTAAAGGCCATTAATATGATTAGCAAAATGGAATGGGGTTGGGTCCCTCCCTTCTATGATTGAGGGTGCAATACTAGGTTGGGTCTACTCCACCTTTCATGATTAAAAGGCCATATATTTCCATGTAGTTATGGGGGAGTATTATTTGCACCACCTCGAATATTCGCACTACCTCTAAGCACTATCCACTCAAGTGCGAGAGTTAAATTTCCATTGCAGTGTAAGAGTGTATTTACACACTGCACTTGTATACTTGCACATTTTCTCTTCAAGGTAAAACACTAAAACTAAAGTTTTGCTATTAAAATTAAGATTTGATGGAAGGTCATGCATACTTAAAACTGCTAAGAGATCAAGGGGCAGACAGCTTTTCTAACTTGCTAAACCACCTAATATATGACCTTATTAACAAATCACCAATGAACAAAAGTAGAAACATCTTACTATAATTATGCTTGACAAAATCAACGTTTTTGTGACCCAAATGACCAAAAAGAACTATGCAAAAAATGACTTATTTTATAAACATTTCAACCCTAACTTGTTTATTTTTGTGGAAAAAGACCAAATTATCCTCAATCTCGACCACCATCTTAACCACCGCCAATTTCGTCCACATGGCTTCAGATAAGAATTTAAGGATAGTTTGGTCTTTTCCCATTAAAATTGAGGTTTTTTTTTTTCAGCTTGTCATCAAATACAAGTTAGAATCATAAATTTGCATAGCACTTTAAAAAATCAGTCAGTTGGGAGCAAAAAAAAAAAAAAAACCCATAAATTAAACATAATACATATACGCAAAAGAAAAGTGAAGCATAGTTATATCAATACCAAAAAGAAAAAATAATGAATAAATTAGCAAGAAATTTACCATTCTTGGAGATCCATCAATCTCAGCGACTTCCATGCCAGTAACAATCATTCCAGGCACAATTTCCCTTGTTAGCTTCACAATGGCATCCTCAGCAGTGTTCATGTCCAAGGCCTTCATCCCAGGCACGCTCTCAATCATCCCAATGCTCCTCAACCTCTTAACGCCGGTGGCTCCAAAAGGCCCGTCGTGACCACAGGAGCTCACCACCACCTTGGACTCCATGACATTGGGGTCCATACATGACTGTGTGTCATGGTTCATTGAGACCAAGGCCCAGTTGGTGACCACCCCACCAACTCTGCCACCCTTCACGATCAAATCCTCAGCTGCCACGGCGTTGAAGAGCTTCACGTTGGGGCGAGCAAGGAGCTTGCTCATGATGGTGGAGGTGAACAGAGCAGCGTGCTTGATGACAACATAGTTCTCTTGCTCGTCATAGTCAATGCCGAGCTCGTTAAGGAAGAGATGGGCTGGTTTACGCACTACCTGTTTCAAATAAAGGAAG
This sequence comes from Dryas octopetala, assembly GCF_963921425.1. Lineage (NCBI taxonomy): Eukaryota > Viridiplantae > Streptophyta > Magnoliopsida > Rosales > Rosaceae > Dryas > Dryas octopetala. Next base: position 14,265,196 of record NC_141366.1, on the reverse strand, counting down.
ACATTTTTTAATTATTAGTAACAAAATAAAAATAGGGCACTCCAAAAATAACTATTTGCACTCTTCCTTCTTGTGTGAGAGAATAATTTTGGCGTGCATTTATCATTTTCCTACAAATATTGTCAGAATATATGACCAATACCAATTAGCTATTGGTCTCTCAACAATGTTCCAAGTTCCAAGTTTGAACCCCTCCCCTGATTAACAAAAATAATAATAACCAATTTTATTGTTTTTCAAAATACATTGAAATTTGAAATAGATGCTTTATTCCGCTTTGCAATCAAATTTGGGAACACTAGCAAACAAATAAATAAATAAATAATTACTTGGACCAAAAAAATAAATAAGTAATTACTATTTATTTATTCAATCAAATAATAAGACCGATAAACATAACTATTTATATGTGAATACAATAGCCCTCAAAGTGTGTGAGGATTATTCATTCTTCACTAAGTTTCTCAAAGACCTCTGATTTATTATTACATTTGGTTTATTCAAATGGAGGCATTCTATAGAAAATCCAACAATTAAAAAAATTTAAGGAAATACTATTTTACAGAAAAATATAACTGGCCAAATGTTTTTTTTTTTTTAATCCATTTTTGCTCAACACAAAAAAAAAGATTGGTGAACATTACCACTATATAATAAATAGAGGATGCGACGCTACAAAAAGGTATTTCAGTGATACATATCACAAGTAATAATGAGTGACACGTGTTAAAAAAAAAGTGAGCAATAATAAATCCTATCTTTTTTTTTTTCCCCAAGCCATAAATGTCATATTATCCTAACAAAATGCTGCATGTGAGACACGTGTCATTAAAATTTGCATACCAATTTTTATAAAATAAAATCAACAAATAATAACAAATTAAAACTAACGTCGAGGTTAGATTACCATGGCGGAGAAGAGCTGACCACCGAGCCACGCGCCGCCGCCGGGGCTGACGGACTGCTCGATGATGGCGACCTGGACGTCGGGGTTCTTGCTGAGCTCGTAAGCACAGGAGAGACCGGCGGAGCCAGCGCCGACGACGACGACGTCGGTGTCGGCGTAGGTGATCATGTCGGTCATGTAGCGCCTGGTCATCTCCCGGGAGACGATGGACTCCTTGATCGGCGCGAACTGGAAGGCGCTCAAGTCGTACGAGGGAGTCAAGCCGGCGGACATGGACACCGAGAGGCCGTGGCCGTTGTTAGAGGTGGCCTTCGCCGGCTGGAAGCGGACGGAGTGCACGGGAGTGCCATGGAAGGAGGAGGAGTCGAGGAGAGAAGGCTTCTGGATCTTGGCAGAGAGGGTGGAAGAGGTGAGTGTGGAGGCCATGGTTGCCATTTACTATTGATAAAGAAAATGAAGTAGATAAGGAGAAAGTGTTAGCAAGTTGTTTCAGGTTTTGTTTGTTCAATATGGGAGTGAGGAGACTAGTGACTATTTAAGGAGGAGACGCTCTGAAATATCTGCGGGAAGCTCTATCTGTACCCTACAATCTGCTCCGAATTAACTACCAATTCTTTTTCAACATTAAATTCCAGTTATATCCTTTGTACAAAATATAAAAACGGCTAAAGAAATATATCAACTCGAATTTTAATAGATTATTTAGAAATTTTGGTGTCTTAAAAAATTTATAAATTTTATTAAATGGTAGATTTAAATAGATTTGATTCACCCTAACAAACGTCATGAGAATTCTAATCATTTAGTTTTAAATTTTGATAGATTATATAAAAGTCAATTCTTCTAAAAATTCATATAATCTATGAGGACACTTCTAAGTGACATTTTTTTATGCTTGCATTTCAACCAAATTTCCAATAAGATAGCAATTTAAGTTAAATTTTTTTTTTTTTGTGCCATCAAGTCTAAATCCTTAATACTTGGCTTTTATTCGTGAGATAAATCATCTTACAGAAGTTATGTCAGCCAAAGAGGCCCAGAATCAATATTTACCCAACAATTAAAACCCGAAAAGGAAATTGCATGCCTAACTAATGCGTACGAAACCTTGTTGCCATCTCGTCGTCAAAAAGTGCAGGAGGCATCATGGAAAGACTGTAAATTGCAGAAAACTCATAAACTTTCTATCCATATTCATGTTCAAGTTCTCATCGAGTGCCGAGAATGCCCACACATATAATGAACACTTAGGGCCCTTTGGTTTACATAATTGACATTTTTAAAAATCAATTTTTTTGCATTTTTTAAGATGGGATAGAATGTAAAATTCTTTTTTCTGTTGTTTGGTAATCTTAAGAAAGTAAATCATAAATTATTTTTTTATTTCTATTCTCAGAAAATAAAAAAAGTCAGTTTTCCAATTATAAAGGGGAAAACAAAATTCAAGCTGACATTTTAAGGAATGACAATAGAGATGACATTTTTATTTAAGGAATGACAATAAAGATGACATTTTTATTTAAGGAATAACAATAGAGATGATATTTTAAAATAATGGTAAAATTAGTTTTGTCCAAAAAAAAAAGCAATAAATATTTTTCCAATAAGGAAGAAAACAAAACTCAAACTAGAAATCTGATGTGACAACATGTGTTTGGCACATAAGATGTCCAAAATGTCGAGAATTTTTTTAATGTTCCCAATACACCGCTATGTGGTGTAATTAATTTAACGTGTAAGACTATTATTAGACGGTATATTTATATTAATAAGGTATAGTATTAATAATATTCACTCATATTATGACACATATATTAATTACACTATATGGCGGTGTATCAGTTACACTAAAATATCTCTCCAAAATGTCTATCTACGTACTAAATATGTGCTACTACATTAGATTTTCGTCAATAATTTAAATAAAATTAAAGATTTAGACTTAATTACAAAAATAGTTAAAATTTGGTGAAAGTACAAAAACAAAAAAATTTAATCTAACTTATTATGAAAAAACAAAAATAACCAACAATAGCACAATCCACCTAAGCCCCTCCTGCCAGCCATGGCTGGCGATTCTTCGCCCATACCACTAGGGAGGGTATGGGGTGGGGGGTTCCCGGATGAGGTTGGCTGCTGCTGTGTTCCTTTAATTTGAGGGTAAAACTGGAAGTTTAGTGAAAAAAAAAATTTATGTAGGGTATAGAGAGCATTCAATATCTTAAAAATGGGAAACTCGGACACGTGGGGAGAGGATAGGATATGAAGGGTCTAGAATTTGTTGGACGTATTATCTAGAGCTACTACAAGTGGCACACATGAAGATGAAGCAGTCCACACTGTGTATGAGAGTGTACTTCACTGTTTTCATGTGTGGGTGGGTGCCATTTTTGATAACTTTTCCAGAGCTTTTGTCATTATCAATGAGAAAGCCGAATATAAGGAAATAATATCTTTGCATAGGGGGTGGGATATCTGCGTCCATGATTTTTTTCTGTTTGGATGCGAGAATAGTGCTGTAGCGTACAACTTTCTTTCATTTGGCTTTTGTGACAAATCCAACTCCAACTGATGTGAGTAGGGGTGGGTTCGGTACGGTTACCGTACCGAAACACCCAAACCGAATTTCGACTGATATGGGTCGGTAACCGATCACTTCGGTATCGGTCGGAGAGTGGCGGTATCGGTCGGAGAATGGCGGTGCCGACTACAGGAGAGATAAGACAGAGAGAGGGAGAGAGGGAGGGGGTGCGACAGAGGAGATCGATCGGAAAATTGGAGGAGCCAGCGGTCCTGTTGGAGGTTTCCCGAGCAGGGGTCGCGCAGGGGAGTTGGCCTGGCTGGAGGAGAGGGCCGGTAAGGTGGTCGGCGTCAGGTGGCTGGGCCATGTGCGCTTGCAGGGGGCGCGAAGGAGAGAGAGAACAGAGGAGAGAGAGAGAGAGCGGCGGGCTGGCAAAGGGGACTGGTCTGGGGGGGTTGGCGCCGGCGAGAACAGCTCGTCGATGATCTTGGGTTGTCGAGGAAAGTGGCCGGAGGGGCTGGACTTGGGTGGAGCTGGGTGTGTGCAGGGAATGCTGCCCGAGAGAGAGAGAAGTGAGAATAAGAGAGCGAGAGAGAGAGAGAGAGAAACTTGTTGAAATTTCTGGAGAGAGGAGAGAGGAGAGAGAATGAGGGATTTCAGAAATTAAAATGGGCTTTTAAAACCCTTATGCAAATTTTACACAATTGCCCCACACTTGTATGATCCGTAACTTCTAAACTGTAATTCTGATCAACGTGTGCTACGTGTCTATGAAATCGTAAGCTCGAGACCTTTCTAATGGGCCAAAAGTCAAAATCAAAAGTCTACTAGTTTTAAAAGTCAACTTTGAGTCAAGCCCAAATTAAATCAAAACTCTTCTTATTTTCCAAGTAAATTCCAAAATCTTTAAAATACTTTTCAAAATAAATCTTAGAAAAAAAATACGGGGCTTCACAATTCAACATCCTTTAAAAACCTCTTAAAACCATAGTTGAATAAAAATTTAAAATTTCTAGTATTATCATATTATATTAATATACTAAACTACTAATATTATCATATTATACTATACTATACCATATTATATCATATTATAGTATTATATTATATACTATATACCAAACTCTAAGTTACCAATCATGAATCTATGAATTATAAATTTATAGTATTAGACTATTAGGGTATAGAAATTAGTAATTCAGTATGAGATATCATGTACATATACTATATACTATATAGGGTTTATAATTTAGTATAATATTATATAAAAATGTATTATATAAATTAAAAAACATATAAGTAATAAGTTATAGGTTTAGGGTTTATAAATTTATATATGTTTGATATAAATTATAGAAAATTAGAAATGTATTATATAAAATTATAAATTATATAGAAAAGTAATACTAAGTATTTTATATTTAGGGTATACCAGTATAGTATAGAAATGTATAAAAATGAATTATTTTAATTATATTTTTTCAATATGCGGTCGGTATCGGTATACCGTCGGTACCGGGTTTTGTAAACCAATACCGTTGCCAAATTCATCGGTATTTTCGGTATCGGTATTTTTCGGTATAAAATCGGTTCGGTATCGGTATTTTTCGGTATTTCGGTATTTTTACCCACCCCTAGATGTGAGGCTTAGGTGAACATTCCAAATGAAGCCAAATGATTCATGTCTAAAAAGGGTTTTGCTCTGGTAGCATTAGGGTTTTGTTTCAACAAGTATCACTTTGTATCTATGACTCTTGTAACACAATACTATAAATAGGATTACCCACTGTTTCTTTAGTTTCTTAAGATACAAGTATACAACGTACTGAATTATACTGATTTGGACTATACTTAATTATATTATATTGAACTAATACCAACATGGACTCCAAAATTCTGAGTGCTGAAAATGATGTGAAGAATTGCTTTTGTTAGTTGTTGTTTTTGTGTTTGGGCCTTGAGCCCCCAGTTACACCCAAACAATAAAAAATTCGACCAAAAAAAAGAGGTACGTCTTTTCCTCACTCTATTGTTGTTTTTGTGAAGCTTGCTTTTCAACCGAAGCAATATGAACTTTGCACTTGGAAATTTGGAATGCAAATATTAAGAAACATGGAATCACACATGCTTCTTTTGTCCATCATACCCTAGGACCATACATGACAACCAGCTTCTGAAATATTTTGACTAAGGATGACTTTTTTTTATTTTTAGTCACAGATTTTTGTCTTCATGTGTTTGAATTTCTGATTCTCCAAATACGCAAAGCTGGGTAGCTGGGGATTAACAAAGAAAGTATTGGTTTGTTGAAGTTAGGTCTGTTTGGTTGATGAGGAACATGGAAGAAAAAGAAATTGAAGTGTTTTGGAATCTGAAAAACTTTCCCGGCTTGGTATCTAAGAAAATCTAGAAAGCGCAATTTATATTTCTTGATATTGGTTGTTCGGTTCAAATGCTGTTGCAGGTACTGGCTCTAAAAAGTAGAGAATCACATTAAGCCTGACCATAATAAAATGAAAATGGGTTCTTGGAGCAATGGAAGTGATGAGAACAATTTTGAAATGATTAATTTTTTCATTAAATGATGATGAAAGCTTCGGCAGCATGTTCAATGGCATTGAAGAATACCAGCATGTTCAACACTATTTCATTGGTCCAATTACCATAATATCATTATATCACTACAGACCCTTAGGACTTGATTGTATCAAATAGTAAACAACAAGAACTTGACTGTAAAAATTAAAACCACCACCAAACTGCGGTGACCAAAATGGTCATTTGCACTAACATAAGCTAATAGGGGTCGGTAGACCCCATTTGCCCCCACCATGTCTTCGCCGCTGGCTGCAGTTCAGAAACCATGAATTTTGATGTTGTCTTTCTTCACAATGCCAGCCTGCAGAAAGAAAATGAGAGTCAGACCCAGATCCCCCAAATTGTCAGCATTTTAAGACAATCTAATAGAATTCAGATATCCAACACTTGAAACAATCAAGCAAACACATCCACCACTTGTCCATCCGACTACAGAACATTTAACATCATCTAAACAATTAATGTGGTGGGTAACTACCTGGACTAGGAAGCTAGATACATTCTTTCTCTGATCACCTTGAAGCTGAATGACCTGTATACAGACAACAATATCAGAATTAGAGGGTGTCCAATAGAATTAAACTAATAAAGCTTTTACCGGTAAACACACACCTGCCCTAGTTCTGGGTCCTGGACAACTGTACCATTGCAGCAAAATTCCTTCTTAAGGTCTTTGAGTATCTTATTGTAGCTAAACTCCTTCTTCAATCCCTGCACAGTTGTCAGGCTTTTCCTGCCGTTCCGTTGCTGTACGCGAATGTGCACATACTCTTTTGTCCCAGCACCAGCACCTGAGTCCTCAGCATTTGCCTCAGCAAACGGATCTGAACCCACGCATCAGATTTCAATTAGATTCAACAAAAGGAGACATGAGCAAGGATAAAAGACAAGCAAGGCAAAGGTGGTAGCATTGTATTACATTAAAAAAAAGATATATCAAAATAAATGCTGATATCTCATGACATTATGAAATGTATAAAGCACTTTGTCCAAGATTGACATAGTGAAGGCAAATATCTTCAGTAAGGATCAAAAGGAGCCTTACATACTCCAGCACCCTTGTAGCAAAACTTGATTTACTAGCTGATGGTCTGCCAAATTTTTTATCACACATTTTACCAATCAAAATCTGGAATAAATCAGAAGACTATAGTTTCCAACTACTTAATCTGGTTGAGGATGAATTAAATGGTGGAGGGTTGATATCCAAGTCAACAAGCAGAGAAGCACTTGTGCAATAATCATGAGAACTAAGAGAAAAAAGAAAATAGACGATAGCGTTCCTTCACCAGTAGAAGAATAGTGCCACTGATTTAGAAGAGAGTAGCCTACCGCTTTTTATAAGTTCAAGGAAAAGCAAGTCGATGTGGACTTTGTTAGGAATTAAAATGTGTAACAGGCAGACATAAATGTGGCTAAGCAACAACAGCAAGTACCATGTATAACCCCTCAATTCCTGGTTCAAAGCACCCCAAGCACAACCTTATATATTTTATGCCAGCACATATACAAATTAGTTCAGGTTGGTTTAGTCAGATTTTATAGCGCCTAAACCTGACAAATGAACCAATGACTTCAGATTCATAAAATCAGCAACCAAACTGAACTGTTTAGCTTCTCAAAACTGCCAACTTTTTGTTTTTTTTTTTTTGGGGGGGCGTTGTCTTGGTTTCTCTGGGTTGATCGGGTTATTCAGGTTGCCGAACAGCCCTTGTTTACTACTATCAATTCGTTAATATGCATTAAAAGGCAGTTTCTCGAAGTGTAGATCTACCAAATTGTAATGATCTAGAATACTGGTGTCAAAAAATGATCCTTAAGCATCTTGCTATCCAAGTTTTCACGCAATATAGTATCTTTAAGGTCCTATAGAAGCTAAAAAACATACTCTTAACGTATTCGTATATACAGTCGCAAACACTCACACAAGCATGCAACACTCACAAATGAGTTATGAATTAACACAAAACATACCAAAGGCAGTAGGAATCTGGCCGTCGAGCTCAGACATGAACCTTAGCTGATTCTACAAAGATGGCCTGCTAACCAAAGCTTAGATCTGGATCACATAAAAATATAAAAATAAATTAAAAACTTTAAACCATCATGCTACCGAAAGATAACTCAAGATGATTGCAAAATCACAGAGTACAGACATCAAATAATCTAAAAAACTTCTGACCCATCTAGCCTTGTGTCAACTGTGTCATCAATTCATCATAGGGTAGCAAACAGACTCTATATTAATGCAATTGCAATACAGGACCCATAAGTAATTTTAGTAAAATCCATAAATCTTATTTTGGTCCCTAAATTTATGCCTTCCCCAATGGTCT